>NW_027423004.1:1572500-1612500 GCF_048934315.1 Petromyzon marinus
TGTACACACACAGGACACAGACACATAGACACACGCTGTACACGCACAGGACACAGACAGAGAGACACGCTGTACACGCACAGGACACAGACAGAGAGACACATGCTGTACACACACAGGCCACAGAGAGACACGTGCTGTACACACACAGGACACAGACACAGAGAGACACACGCTGTACACACACATGACACAGAGAGACACACGCTGTACACACACAGGACACAGACACAGAGAGACACACGCTGTACACACACAGGACACAGACACACACGCTGTACATGCACAGGACACAGACACAGAGAGACACACGCTGTACACACACAGGACACAGACAGACACACGCTGTACACACACAGGACACGGACACAGACACACGCTGTACACACACAGGACACAGACACAGAGAGACACACGCTGTACACACACAGGACACAGAGAGACACACGCTGTACACACACAGGACACAGACACACGCTGTACACACAGAGGACACAGAAACAGAGAGACACACGCTGTACACACACAGGACACAGAGAGACACACGCTGTACACCCACAGGACACAGACACAGAAAGACACGCTGTACACCCACAGGACACAGACACAGAAAGACACGCTGTACACCCACAGGACACAGACACAGAGAGACACACGCTGTACACACACAGGACACAGACACAGAGAGACACGTGCTGTACACACAGGACACAGACAGAGAGACATGCTGTACACACACAGGACACAGACACAGAGAGACACACGCTGTACACACACAGGACACAGACATAGAGAGACACACGCTGTACACACACAGGACACACAGAGAGACACACGCTGTACACACACAGGACACAGACACAGAGAGACACGTGCTGTACACACACAGGACACAGACACAGAGACACGCTGTACACACACAGGACACAGACACAGAGAGACACACGCTGTACACACACATGACACAGAGAGACACACGCTGTACACACACAAGACACAGACACAGAGACACACGCTGTACACACACAGGACACAGACACAGAGACACACGCTGTACACACACAGGACACAGAGAGACACACGCTGTACACGCACAGGACACAGAGAGACACACGCTGTACACGCACAGGACACAGACACAGAGAGACACACGCTGTACACACACAAGACACAGACACAGAGAGACACACGCTGTACACACACAGGACACAGACACAGAGAGACACACGCTGTACACACACAGGACACAGACACAGAGACACACGCTGTACACGCACAGGACACAGACACAGAGAGACACACGCTGTACACACACAGGACACAGACACATAGAGACACACGCTGTACACACACAGGACACAGACACAGAGAGACACGCTGTACACACACAGGACACAGACACAGAGAGACACACGCTGTACACGCACAGGACACAGACAGAGAGACACGCTGTACACGCACAGGACACAGACACAGAGAGACACACGCTGTACACACACAGCACACAGAGAGACACACGCTGTAAACACACAGGACACAGACACAGAGACACACGCTGTACACACACAGGACACAGACACAGAGAGACACACGCTGTACACACACAGGACACAGACACATAGAGAGACACGCTGTACACACACAGGACACAGACACAGAGAGACACATGCTGTACACACACAGGACACACAGAGAGACACACGCTGTTCACACACAGGACACACAGAGACACGCTCTACACACACAGGACACACAGAGAGACACACGCTGTACACACATAGGACACAGACACAGAGAGACACACGCTGTACACGCACAGGACAGACACAGAGAGACACACGCTGTACACACACAGGACACAGACACAGAGAGACACGCTGTACACACACAGGACACAGAGACACATGCTGTACACACACAGGACACAGACACAGAGACACACGCTGTACACGCACAGGACACAGACACAGAGAGACAAACGCTGTACACGCACAGGACACAGACACAGAGAGACACACGCTGTACACACACAGGACACAGAGAGACACGCTGTACACACACAGGACACAGCGAGACACACGCTGTACACACACAGGACACAGACACACGCTGTACACACACAGGACACAGAAACAGAGAGACACACGCTGTACACACACAGGACACAGAGAGACACACGCTGTACACACACAGGACAGACACAGAGGGACACACGCTGTACACGCACAGGACAGACACAGAGAGACACACGCTGTACACACACAGGACACAGACACAGAGAGACACGTGCTGTACACCCACAGGACACAGACAGAGAGACACGCTGTACACACACAGGACACAGACACAGAGAGACACACGCTGTACACACACAGGACACAGACACAGAGAGACACACGCTGTACACACACAGGACACACAGAGAGGCACACGCTGTACACACACAGGACACACAGAGAGACACGCTCTACACACACAGGACACACAGAGAGACACACGCTGTACACACATAGGACACAGACACAGAGAGACACACGCTGTACACGCACAGGACAGACACAGAGACACACGCTGTACACACACAGGACACAGACACAGAGAGACACACGCTGTACACACACATGACACAGAGAGACACACGCTGTACACACACAGGACACAGACACAGAGAGACACACGCTGTACACACACATACACACACAGAGAGACACACGCTGTACACACACAAGACACAGACACAGAGAGACACACGCTGTACACACACAGGACACAGA
Organism: Petromyzon marinus; assembly: GCF_048934315.1. NCBI lineage: Eukaryota > Metazoa > Chordata > Hyperoartia > Petromyzontiformes > Petromyzontidae > Petromyzon > Petromyzon marinus. The sequence goes on from NW_027423004.1 coordinate 1,575,275, forward strand.
CACAGAGAGACACACGCTGTACACACACAGGACACAGACACAGAGAGACACACGCTGTACACACACAGGACACAGACACAGAGACACACGCTGTACATGCACAGGACACAGACACAGAGAGACACACGCTGTACACACACAGGACACAGACAGACACACGCTGTACACACACAGGACACGGACACAGAGAGACACACGCTGTACACACACAGGACACAGACACAGAGAGACACACGCTGTACACACACAGGACACAGACACAGAGAGACACACGCTGTACACACACAGGACACAGAGAGACACACGCTGTACACACGCAGGACACAGACACACGCTGTACACACAGAGGACACAGAAACAGAAAGACACACGCTGTACACCCACAGGACACAGACACAGAAAGACACACGCTGTACACCCACAGGACACAGACACAGAGAGACACACGCTGTACACACAGGACACAGACAGAGAGACATGCTGTACACACACAGGACACAGACACAGAGAGACACACGCTGTACACACACAGGACACAGACATAGAGAGACACACGCTGTACACACACAGGACACACAGAGAGACACACGCTGTACACACACAGGACACAGACACAGAGAGACACGTGCTGTACACACACAGGACACAGACACAGAGACACGCTGTACACACACAGGACACAGACACAGAGAGACACACGCTGTACACACACAAGACACAGACACAGAGAGACACACGCTGTACACACACAGACACAGAGAGACACACGCTGTACACACACAGGACACAGACACAGAGAGACACACGCTGTACACACACAGGACACAGACACATAGAGACACACGCTGTACACACACAGGACACAGAGACAGAGAGACACACGCTGTACACACACAGGACACAGACACAGAGAGACACACGCTGTACACACACAGGACACAGACACAGAGAGACACGCTGTACACAGGACAGACACAGAGAGACACACGCTGTACACGCACAGGACAGACACAGAGAGACACACGCTGTACACACACATGACACAGAGAGACACACGCTGTACACACACAAGACACAGACACAGAGAGACACACGCTGTACACACACAGGACACAGACACAGAGACACACGCTGTACACACACAGGACACAGACACAGAGACACACGCTGTACACACACAGGACACAGAGAGACACACGCTGTACACGCACAGGACACAGAGACACACGCTGTACACGCACAGGACACAGAGAGACACACGCTGTACACGCACAGGACACAGACACAGAGAGACACACGCTGTACACACACAAGACACAGACACAGAGAGACACACGCTGTACACACACAGGACATAGACACAGAGAGACACACGCTGTACACACACAGGACACAGACACAGAGACACACGCTGTACACGCACAGGACACAGACACAGAGAGACACACGCTGTACACGCACAGGACACAGAGAGACACACGCTGTACACGCACAGGACACAGACACAGAGAGACACACGCTGTACACGCACAAGACACAGACACAGAGAGACACACGCTGTACACACACAGACACAGACACAGAGAGACACACGCTGTACACACACAGGACACAGACACATAGAGACACACGCTGTACACACACAGGACACAGAGACAGAGAGACACACGCTGTACACACACAGGACACAGACACATAGAGACACACGCTGTACACACACAGGACACAGACAGAGAGACACACGCTGTACACAGGACACAGACAGAGAGACACACGCTGTACACAGGACAGACACAGAGAGACACACGCTGTACACGCACAGGACAGACACAGAGAGACACACGCTGTACACGCACAGGACACAGACACAGAGAGACACACGCTGTACACACACAGGACACAGACACAGAGAGACACGTTCTGTACACACACAGGACACACAGAGAGACACACGCTGTACACACACAGGACACACAGAGAGACACACGCTGTACACACACAGGACACACAGAGAGACACACGCTGTACACACACAGGACACACAGAGAGACACGCTCTACACACACAGGACACACAGAGAGACACACGCTGTACACACATAGGACACAGACACAGAGAGACACACGATGTACACGCACAGGACAGACACAGAGAGACACGTGCTGTACACACACAGGACACAGACACAGAGAGACACACGCTGTACACACACATGACACAGAGAGACACACGCTGTACACACACAGGACACAGACACAGAGACACACGCTGTACACACACAGGACACAGACACAGAGACACACGCTGTACACACACCGGACACAGACACAGAGACACACGCTGTACACACACCGGACACAGAGAGACACACGCGGTACACGCACAGGACACAGACACAGAGAGACACGCTGGACACACACAGGACACAGACAGAGAGACACATACTGTACACACACAGGACACAGAGAGACACACGCTGTACACACACAGGACACAGACACAGAGAGACACACGCTGTTCACACACATGACACAGAGAGACACACGCTGTACACACACAGGACACAGACACAGAGAGACACGCTGTACACACACACACAGAGAGACACACGCTGTACCCACACAAGTCACAGACACAGAGAGACGCACGCTGTACACACACAGGACACAGACACAGACACAGACAGACACACACTGTACACACACAGGACACAGACACATAGACACACGCTGTACACGCATAGGACACAGACACAGAGAGACACACGCTGTACACACACAGGACACAGACAGAGAGACACGCTGTACACGCACAGGACACAGACAGAGAGACACATGCTGTACACACACAGGACACAGAGAGACACACGCTGTACACACACATGACACAGAGAGACACACGCTGTACACACACAGGACACAGACAGAGAGACACACGCTGTACACACACAGGACACAGACACACACGCTGTACATGCACAGGACACAGACACAGAGAGACACACGCTGTACACACACAGGACACGGACACAGACACACGCTGTACACACACAGGACACAGACACAGAGAGACACACGCTGTACACACACAGGACACAGAGAGACACACGCTGTACACACACAGGACACAGACACACGCTGTACACACAGAGGACACAGAAACAGAGAGACACACGCTGTACACACACAGGACACAGAGAGACACACGCTGTACACACACAGGACAGACACAGAAAGACACACGCTGTACACCCACAGGACACAGACACAGAAAGACACGCTGTACACCCACAGGACACAGACACAGAGAGACACGTGCTGTACACACAGGACACAGACAGAGAGACATGCTGTACACACACAGGACACAGACACAGAGAGACACACGCTGTACACACACAGGACACAGACATAGAGAGACACACGCTGTACACACACAGGACACACAGAGAGACACACGCTGTACACACACAGGACACAGACACAGAGAGACACGTGCTGTACACACACAGGACACAGACACAGACACACGCTGTACACACACAGGACACAGACACAGAGAGACACACGCTGTACACACACATGACACAGAGAGACACACGCTGTACACACACAAGACACAGACACAGAGAGACACACGCTGTACACACACAGGACACAGACACAGAGACACACGCTGTACACACACAGGACACAGAGAGACACACGCTGTACACGCACAGGACACAGAGAGACACACGCTGTACACGCACAGGACACAGACACAGAGAGACACACGCTGTACACACACAAGACACAGACACAGAGAGACACACGCTGTACACACACAGGACACAGACACAGAGAGACACACGCTGTACACACACAGGACACAGACACAGAGACACACGCTGTACACGCACAGGACACAGACACAGAGAGACACACGCTGTACACACACAGGACACAGACACATAGAGACACACGCTGTACACACACAGGACACAGACACAGAGAGACACGCTGTACACACACAGGACACAGACACAGAGAGACACACGCTGTACACGCACAGGACACAGACAGAGAGACACGCTGTACACGCACAGGACACAGACACAGAGACACACGCTGTACACACACAGCACACAGAGAGACACACGCTGTAAACACACAGGACACAGACACAGAGACACACGCTGTACACACACAGGACACAGACACAGAGAGACACACGCTGTACACACACAGGACACAGACACATAGAGACACACGCTGTACACACACAGGACACAGACACAGAGAGACACGCTGTACACACACAGGACACAGACACAGAGAGACACACGCTGTACACACACAGGACAGACACAAAGAAACACACGCTGTACACGCACAGGACAGACACAGAGAGACACACGCTGTACACACACAGGACACAGACACAGAGAGACACGTGCTGTACACACACAGGACACAGACAGAGAGACACGCTGTACACACACAGGACACAGACACAGAGAGACACACGCTGTACACACACAGGACACAGACACAGAGAGACACACGTTGTACACACACAGGACACACAGAGAGACACACGCTGTACACACACAGGACACACAGAGAGACACGCTCTACACACACAGGACACACAGAGAGACACGCTGTACACACATAGGACACAGAGACAGAGAGACACACGCTGTACACACACAGGACACAGACACAGAGAGACACACGCTGTACACACACAGGACACAGACACAGAGAGACACGCTGTACACAGGACAGACACAGAGAGACACACGCTGTACACGCACAGGACAGACACAGAGAGACACACGCTGTACACACACATGACACAGAGAGACACACGCTGTACACACACAAGACACAGACACAGAGAGACACACGCTGTACACACACAGGACACAGACACAGAGACACACGCTGTACACACACAGGACACAGACACAGAGACACACGCTGTACACACACAGGACACAGAGAGACACACGCTGTACACGCACAGGACACAGAGAGACACACGCTGTACACGCACAGGACACAGAGAGACACACGCTGTACACGCACAGGACACAGACACAGAGAGACACACGCTGTACACACACAAGACACAGACACAGAGAGACACACGCTGTACACACACAGGACATAGACACAGAGAGACACACGCTGTACACACACAGGACACAGACACAGAGACACACGCTGTACACGCACAGGACACAGACACAGAGAGACACACGCTGTACACGCACAGGACACAGAGAGACACACGCTGTACACGCACAGGACACAGACACAGAGAGACACACGCTGTACACGCACAAGACACAGACACAGAGAGACACACGCTGTACACACACAGACACAGACACAGAGAGACACACGCTGTACACACACAGGACACAGACACATAGAGACACACGCTGTACACACACAGGACACAGAGACAGAGAGACACACGCTGTACACACACAGGACACAGACACATAGAGACACACGCTGTACACACACAGGACACAGACAGAGAGACACACGCTGTACACAGGACACAGACAGAGAGACACACGCTGTACACAGGACAGACACAGAGAGACACACGCTGTACACGCACAGGACAGACACAGAGAGACACACGCTGTACACGCACAGGACACAGACACAGAGAGACACACGCTGTACACACACAGGACACAGACACAGAGAGACACGTTCTGTACACACACAGGACACACAGAGAGACACACGCTGTACACACACAGGACACACAGAGAGACACACGCTGTACACACACAGGACACACAGAGAGACACACGCTGTACACACACAGGACACACAGAGAGACACGCTCTACACACACAGGACACACAGAGAGACACACGCTGTACACACATAGGACACAGACACAGAGAGACACACGATGTACACGCACAGGACAGACACAGAGAGACACGTGCTGTACACACACAGGACACAGACACAGAGAGACACACGCTGTACACACACATGACACAGAGAGACACACGCTGTACACACACAGGACACAGACACAGAGACACACGCTGTACACACACAGGACACAGACACAGAGACACACGCTGTACACACACCGGACACAGACACAGAGACACACGCTGTACACACACCGGACACAGAGAGACACACGCGGTACACGCACAGGACACAGACACAGAGACACGCTGGACACACACAGGACACAGACAGAGAGACACATACTGTACACACACAGGACACAGAGAGACACACGCTGTACACACACAGGACACAGACACAGAGAGACACACGCTGTTCACACACATGACACAGAGAGACACACGCTGTACACACACAGGACACAGACACAGAGAGACACGCTGTACACACACACACAGAGAGACACACGCTGTACCCACACAAGTCACAGACACAGAGAGACGCACGCTGTACACACACAGGACACAGACACAGACACAGACAGACACACACTGTACACACACAGGACACAGACACATAGACACACGCTGTACACGCATAGGACACAGACACAGAGAGACACACGCTGTACACACACAGGACACAGACAGAGAGACACGCTGTACACGCACAGGACACAGACAGAGAGACACATGCTGTACACACACAGGACACAGAGAGACACACGCTGTACACACACATGACACAGAGAGACACACGCTGTACACACACAGGACACAGACAGAGAGACACACGCTGTACACACACAGGACACAGACACACACGCTGTACATGCACAGGACACAGACACAGAGAGACACACGCTGTACACACACAGGACACGGACACAGACACACGCTGTACACACACAGGACACAGACACAGAGAGACACACGCTGTACACACACAGGACACAGAGAGACACACGCTGTACACACACAGGACACAGACACACGCTGTACACACAGAGGACACAGAAACAGAGAGACACACGCTGTACACACACAGGACACAGAGAGACACACGCTGTACACACACAGGACAGACACAGAAAGACACACGCTGTACACCCACAGGACACAGACACAGAAAGACACGCTGTACACCCACAGGACACAGACACAGAGAGACACGTGCTGTACACACAGGACACAGACAGAGAGACATGCTGTACACACACAGGACACAGACACAGAGAGACACACGCTGTACACACACAGGACACAGACATAGAGAGACACACGCTGTACACACACAGGACACACAGAGAGACACACGCTGTACACACACAGGACACAGACACAGAGAGACACGTGCTGTACACACACAGGACACAGACACAGACACACGCTGTACACACACAGGACACAGACACAGAGAGACACACGCTGTACACACACATGACACAGAGAGACACACGCTGTACACACACAAGACACAGACACAGAGAGACACACGCTGTACACACACAGGACACAGACACAGAGACACACGCTGTACACACACAGGACACAGAGAGACACACGCTGTACACGCACAGGACACAGAGAGACACACGCTGTACACGCACAGGACACAGACACAGAGAGACACACGCTGTACACACACAAGACACAGACACAGAGAGACACACGCTGTACACACACAGGACACAGACACAGAGAGACACACGCTGTACACACACAGGACACAGACACAGAGACACACGCTGTACACGCACAGGACACAGACACAGAGAGACACACGCTGTACACACACAGGACACAGACACATAGAGACACACGCTGTACACACACAGGACACAGACACAGAGAGACACGCTGTACACACACAGGACACAGACACAGAGAGACACACGCTGTACACGCACAGGACACAGACAGAGAGACACGCTGTACACGCACAGGACACAGACACAGAGACACACGCTGTACACACACAGCACACAGAGAGACACACGCTGTAAACACACAGGACACAGACACAGAGACACACGCTGTACACACACAGGACACAGACACAGAGAGACACACGCTGTACACACACAGGACACAGACACATAGAGACACACGCTGTACACACACAGGACACAGACACAGAGAGACACGCTGTACACACACAGGACACAGACACAGAGAGACACACGCTGTACACACACAGGACAGACACAAAGAAACACACGCTGTACACGCACAGGACAGACACAGAGAGACACACGCTGTACACACACAGGACACAGACACAGAGAGACACGTGCTGTACACACACAGGACACAGACAGAGAGACACGCTGTACACACACAGGACACAGACACAGAGAGACACACGCTGTACACACACAGGACACAGACACAGAGAGACACACGTTGTACACACACAGGACACACAGAGAGACACACGCTGTACACACACAGGACACACAGAGAGACACGCTCTACACACACAGGACACACAGAGAGACACGCTGTACACACATAGGACACAGACACAGAGAGACACACGATGTACACGCACAGGACAGACACAGAGAGACACACGCTGTACACACACAGGACACAGACACAGAGAGACACGTGCTGTACACACACAGGACACAGACACAGAGAGACACACGCTGTACACACACAGGACACAGACAGAGACACACGCTGTACACACACCGGACACAGAGAGACACACGCGGTACACGCACAGGACACAGACACAGAGAGACACGATGGACACACACAGGACACAGACAGAGAGACACACGCTGTACACACACAGGACACAGACACAGAGAGACACACGCTGTACACACACATGACACAGAGAGACACACGCTGTACACACACAGGACACAGACACAGAGAGACACGCTGTACACACACACACACACACAGACACACGCTGTACCCACACAAGACACAGACACAGAGACACACGCTGTACACACACAGGACACAGAGAGACACACACTGTACACACACAGGACACAGACACAGAGAGACACACGCTGTACACACACAGGACACAGACAGAGAGACACGCTGTACACGCACAGGACACAGACAGAGAGACACGCTGTACACGCACAGGACACAGACAGAGAGACACGCTGTACACGCACAGGACACAGACAGAGAGACACGCTGTACACGCACAGGACACAGACACAGAGAGACATGCTGTACACACACAGGACACAGAGAGACACACGCTGCACACACACAGGACACAGACACAGAGACACACGCTGTACACGCACAGGACACAGACACAGAGAGACACACGCTGTACACACACAGGACACAGACAGAGAGACACGCTGTACACGCACAGGACACAGACACAGAGAGACATGCTGTACACACACAGGACACAGAGAGACACACGCTGCACACACACAGGACACAGACACTGAGAGACACACGCTGTACACACACAGCACACAGAGAGACACACGCTGTAAACACACAGGACACAGACACAGAGACACACGCTGTACACACACAGGACACAGACACAGAGAGACACACGCTGTACACACACAGGACACAGACACAGAGAGACACATGCTGTACATACACAGGACACAGACACATAGAGACACACGCTGTACACACACAGGACACAGAGACAGAGAGACACACGCTGTACACACACAGGACACAGACACAGAGAGACACACGCTGTACACAGGACAGACACAGAGAGACACACGCTGTACACGCACAGGACAGACACAGAGAGACACACGCTGTACACACACAGGACACAGACACAGAGAGACACGTTCTGTACACACACAGGACACAGACAGAGAGACACGCTGTACACACACAGGACACAGACAGACACACGCTGTACACACACAGGACACAGACACAGAGAGACACACGCTGTACACACACAGGACACACAGAGAGACACACGCTGTACACACACAGGACACACAGAGAGACACGCTCTACAAACACAGGACACACAGAGAGACACACGCTGTACACACATAGGACACAGACACAGAGAGACACACGATGTACACGCACAGGACAGACACAGAGAGACACACGCTGTACACACACAGGACACAGACACAGAGAGACACGTGCTGTACACACACAGGACACAGACACAGAGAGACACACGCTGTACACACACATGACACAGAGAGACACACGCGGTACACACACAGGACACAGACACAGAGACACACGCTGTACACACACCGGACACAGAGAGACACACGCGGTACACGCACAGGACACAGACACAGAGAGACACGCTGGACACACACAGAGAGACACACGCTGTACCCACACAAGACACAGACACAGAGAGACGCACGCTGTACACACACAGGACACAGACACAGAGAGACACACACTGTACACACACAGGACACAGACACATAGACACACGCTGTACACGCACAGGACACAGACACAGAGAGACACACGCTGTACACACACAGGACACAGACAGAGAGACACGCTGTACACGCACAGGACACAGACACAGAGAGACACATACTGTACACACACAGGACACAGAGAGACACACGCTGTACACACACAGGACACAGACACAGAGAGACACACGCTGTTCACACACATGACACAGAGAGACACACGCTGTACACACACAGGACACAGACACAGAGAGACACGCTGTACACACACAGAGAGACACACGCTGTACCCACACAAGACACAGACACAGAGAGACGCACGCTGTACACACACAGGACACAGACACAGAGAGACACACACTGTACACACACAGGACACAGACACATAGACACACGCTGTACACGCACAGGACACAGACACAGAGAGACACACGCTGTACACACACAGGACACAGACACAGAGACACACGCTGTACACACACCGGACACAGACACAGAGACACACGCTGTACACACACCGGACACAGAGAGACACACGCGGTACACGCACAGGACACAGACACAGAGAGACACGCTGGACACACACAGGACACAGACAGAGAGACACATACTGTACACACACAGGACACAGAGAGACACACGCTGTACACACACAGGACACAGACACAGAGAGACACACGCTGTTCACACACATGACACAGAGAGACACACGCTGTACACACACAGGACACAGACACAGAGAGACACGCTGTACACACACACACAGAGAGACACACGCTGTACCCACACAAGTCACAGACACAGAGAGACGCACGCTGTACACACACAGGACACAGACACAGACACAGACAGACACACACTGTACACACACAGGACACAGACACATAGACACACGCTGTACACGCATAGGACACAGACACAGAGAGACACACGCTGTACACACACAGGACACAGACAGAGAGACACGCTGTACACGCACAGGACACAGACAGAGAGACACATGCTGTACACACACAGGACACAGAGAGACACACGCTGTACACACACATGACACAGAGAGACACACGCTGTACACACACAGGACACAGACAGAGAGACACACGCTGTACACACACAGGACACAGACACACACGCTGTACATGCACAGGACACAGACACAGAGAGACACACGCTGTACACACACAGGACACGGACACAGACACACGCTGTACACACACAGGACACAGACACAGAGAGACACACGCTGTACACACACAGGACACAGAGAGACACACGCTGTACACACACAGGACACAGACACACGCTGTACACACAGAGGACACAGAAACAGAGAGACACACGCTGTACACACACAGGACACAGAGAGACACACGCTGTACACACACAGGACAGACACAGAAAGACACACGCTGTACACCCACAGGACACAGACACAGAAAGACACGCTGTACACCCACAGGACACAGACACAGAGAGACACGTGCTGTACACACAGGACACAGACAGAGAGACATGCTGTACACACACAGGACACAGACACAGAGAGACACACGCTGTACACACACAGGACACAGACATAGAGAGACACACGCTGTACACACACAGGACACACAGAGAGACACACGCTGTACACACACAGGACACAGACACAGAGAGACACGTGCTGTACACACACAGGACACAGACACAGACACACGCTGTACACACACAGGACACAGACACAGAGAGACACACGCTGTACACACACATGACACAGAGAGACACACGCTGTACACACACAAGACACAGACACAGAGAGACACACGCTGTACACACACAGGACACAGACACAGAGACACACGCTGTACACACACAGGACACAGAGAGACACACGCTGTACACGCACAGGACACAGAGAGACACACGCTGTACACGCACAGGACACAGACACAGAGAGACACACGCTGTACACACACAAGACACAGACACAGAGAGACACACGCTGTACACACACAGGACACAGACACAGAGAGACACACGCTGTACACACACAGGACACAGACACAGAGACACACGCTGTACACGCACAGGACACAGACACAGAGAGACACACGCTGTACACACACAGGACACAGACACATAGAGACACACGCTGTACACACACAGGACACAGACACAGAGAGACACGCTGTACACACACAGGACACAGACACAGAGAGACACACGCTGTACACGCACAGGACACAGACAGAGAGACACGCTGTACACGCACAGGACACAGACACAGAGACACACGCTGTACACACACAGCACACAGAGAGACACACGCTGTAAACACACAGGACACAGACACAGAGACACACGCTGTACACACACAGGACACAGACACAGAGAGACACACGCTGTACACACACAGGACACAGACACATAGAGACACACGCTGTACACACACAGGACACAGACACAGAGAGACACGCTGTACACACACAGGACACAGACACAGAGAGACACACGCTGTACACACACAGGACAGACACAAAGAAACACACGCTGTACACGCACAGGACAGACACAGAGAGACACACGCTGTACACACACAGGACACAGACACAGAGAGACACGTGCTGTACACACACAGGACACAGACAGAGAGACACGCTGTACACACACAGGACACAGACACAGAGAGACACACGCTGTACACACACAGGACACAGACACAGAGAGACACACGTTGTACACACACAGGACACACAGAGAGACACACGCTGTACACACACAGGACACACAGAGAGACACGCTCTACACACACAGGACACACAGAGAGACACGCTGTACACACATAGGACACAGACACAGAGAGACACACGATGTACACGCACAGGACAGACACAGAGAGACACACGCTGTACACACACAGGACACAGACACAGAGAGACACGTGCTGTACACACACAGGACACAGACACAGAGAGACACACGCTGTACACACACAGGACACAGACAGAGACACACGCTGTACACACACCGGACACAGAGAGACACACGCGGTACACGCACAGGACACAGACACAGAGAGACACGATGGACACACACAGGACACAGACAGAGAGACACACGCTGTACACACACAGGACACAGACACAGAGAGACACACGCTGTACACACACATGACACAGAGAGACACACGCTGTACACACACAGGACACAGACACAGAGAGACACGCTGTACACACACACACACACACAGACACACGCTGTACCCACACAAGACACAGACACAGAGACACACGCTGTACACACACAGGACACAGAGAGACACACACTGTACACACACAGGACACAGACACAGAGAGACACACGCTGTACACACACAGGACACAGACAGAGAGACACGCTGTACACGCACAGGACACAGACAGAGAGACACGCTGTACACGCACAGGACACAGACAGAGAGACACGCTGTACACGCACAGGACACAGACAGAGAGACACGCTGTACACGCACAGGACACAGACACAGAGAGACATGCTGTACACACACAGGACACAGAGAGACACACGCTGCACACACACAGGACACAGACACAGAGACACACGCTGTACACGCACAGGACACAGACACAGAGAGACACACGCTGTACACACACAGGACACAGACAGAGAGACACGCTGTACACGCACAGGACACAGACACAGAGAGACATGCTGTACACACACAGGACACAGAGAGACACACGCTGCACACACACAGGACACAGACACTGAGAGACACACGCTGTACACACACAGCACACAGAGAGACACACGCTGTAAACACACAGGACACAGACACAGAGACACACGCTGTACACACACAGGACACAGACACAGAGAGACACACGCTGTACACACACAGGACACAGACACAGAGAGACACATGCTGTACATACACAGGACACAGACACATAGAGACACACGCTGTACACACACAGGACACAGAGACAGAGAGACACACGCTGTACACACACAGGACACAGACACAGAGAGACACACGCTGTACACAGGACAGACACAGAGAGACACACGCTGTACACGCACAGGACAGACACAGAGAGACACACGCTGTACACACACAGGACACAGACACAGAGAGACACGTTCTGTACACACACAGGACACAGACAGAGAGACACGCTGTACACACACAGGACACAGACAGACACACGCTGTACACACACAGGACACAGACACAGAGAGACACACGCTGTACACACACAGGACACACAGAGAGACACACGCTGTACACACACAGGACACACAGAGAGACACGCTCTACACACACAGGACACACAGAGAGACACACGCTGTACACACATAGGACACAGACACAGAGAGACACACGATGTACACGCACAGGACAGACACAGAGAGACACACGCTGTACACACACAGGACACAGACACAGAGAGACACGTGCTGTACACACACAGGACACAGACACAGAGAGACACACGCTGTACACACACATGACACAGAGAGACACACGCGGTACACACACAGGACACAGACACAGAGACACACGCTGTACACACACCGGACACAGAGAGACACACGCGGTACACGCACAGGACACAGACACAGAGAGACACGCTGGACACACACAGAGAGACACACGCTGTACCCACACAAGACACAGACACAGAGAGACGCACGCTGTACACACACAGGACACAGACACAGAGAGACACACACTGTACACACACAGGACACAGACACATAGACACACGCTGTACACGCACAGGACACAGACACAGAGAGACACACGCTGTACACACACAGGACACAGACAGAGAGACACGCTGTACACGCACAGGACACAGACACAGAGAGACACATACTGTACACACACAGGACACAGAGAGACACACGCTGTACACACACAGGACACAGACACAGAGAGACACACGCTGTTCACACACATGACACAGAGAGACACACGCTGTACACACACAGGACACAGACACAGAGAGACACGCTGTACACACACAGAGAGACACACGCTGTACCCACACAAGACACAGACACAGAGAGACGCACGCTGTACACACACAGGACACAGACACAGAGAGACACACACTGTACACACACAGGACACAGACACATAGACACACGCTGTACACGCACAGGACACAGACACAGAGAGACACACGCTGTACACACACAGGACACAGACAGAGAGACACGCTGTACACGCACAGGACACAGACAGAGAGACACATGCTGTACACACACAGGACACAGAGAGACACACGCTGTACACACACAGGACACAGACACAGAGAGACACACGCTGTACACACACAGGACACAGACACAGAGAGACACACGCTGTACACACACGTACACAGAGAGACACATGCTGTACACACACAGGACACAGACACAGAGAGACACACGCTGTACACACACAGGACACAGACACAGAGAGACACACGCTATACACACAGGACACAGAGACACACGCTGTACACGCACAGGACACAGACACAGAGAGACACACGCTGTACACACACAGGACACAGACAGAGAGACACGCTGTACACGCACAGGACACAGACACAGAGACATGCTGTACACACACAGGACACAGAGAGACACACGCTGTAAACACACAGGACACAGACACAGAGAGACCCACGCTGCACACACACAGGACACAGACACACGCTGTACACACACAGGACACAGAAACAGAGAGACACATGCTGTACACACACAGGACACAGAGAGACACACGCTGGACACCCACAGGACACAGACACAGAGAGACACACGCTGTACACGCACAGGACAGACACAGAGAGACACACGCTGTACACACACAGGACACAGACACAGAGAGACACACGCTGTACACACACAGGACACAGACACAGAGAGACACACGCTGTACACACACAGGACACAGACATAGAGAGACACACACAGGACACACAGAGAGACACGCTGTACACACACAGGATACAGACACAGAGAGACACACGCTGTACACGCACAGGACACAGACACAGAGAGACACACGCTGTACACACACAGGACACAGACAGAGAGACACACGCTGTACACACACAGGACACAGACATAGAGAGACACACACAGGACACAGAGAGACACGCTGTACACGCACAGGACACAGACACAGAGACATGCTGTACACACACAGGACACAGAGAGACACACGCTGTACACGCACAGGACACAGACACAGAGAGACAAAAGGCGATCTGGGCCTTGTTTAAGTAACGAATGATATTAAAATATAGTCATCGTGTTTTCTGGTCGGATTCATCGAAGAGTTGCGAGGAAGTTGTAAAAGTCGATGTCGATTTTTTTTTGTTCCCCCAGCGAACGCGCGGCCGCCTCAAGATGGTGGCGGGCGGTGACGGGCGGGTTAATGGCGAGTCGATCACGTGACCCTCGCCGATCACGTGACACCCGCGCGGGGGAGGGCGGGAAATAGGCGCTCCTCGGCACGTAAACATTCGCGTTGTTTTACATTAAGCCCCAGGTTCGTTGTGGTGTTGTTAACGTTGTCGGCGCATGTGTGGCTTAATAAATTAACTTTTACGTTGAAAAAAGAAAAAGAGAGTGAGAGAACAGGCTAGCAGTGGAGAGGCTAGGAGAGTGAGAGAGAACAGGCTAGCAGTGGAGAGGCTAGGAGAGAGAGAGAACAGGCTAGCAGTAGAGAGGCTAGGAGCGTGAGAGAACAGGCTAGCAGTGGAGAGGCTAGGAGCGTGAGAGAACAGGCTAGCAGTAGAGAGGCTAGGAGCGTGAGAGAGAACAGGCTAGCCGTGGAGAGGCTATGAGAGTGAGAGAACAGGCTAGCAGTAGAGAGGCTAGGAGCGTGAGAGAGAACAGGCTAGCAGTGGAGAGGCTAGGAGAGTGAGAGAGAACAGGCTAGCAGTGGAGAGGCTAGGAGAGAGAGAACAGGCTAGCAGTGGAGAGGCTAGGAGAGTGAGAGAACAGGCTAGCAGTGGAGAGGCTAGGAGAGTGAGAGAACAGGCTAGCAGTGGAGAGGCTAGGAGCGTGAGAGAACAGGCTAGCAGTAGAGAGGCTAGGAGCGTGAGAGAGAACAGGCTAGCAGTGGAGAGGCTAGGAGGGTGAGAGAACAGGCTAGCAGTGGAGAGGCTAGGAGGGTGAGAGAACAGGCTAGCAGTGGAGAGGCTAGGAGCGTGAGAGAACAGGCTAGCAGTAGAGAGGCTAGGAGGGTGAGAGAGAACAGGCTAGCCATGGAGAGGCTATGAGAGTGAGAGAACAGGCTAGCAGTAGAGAGGCTAGGAGCGTGAGAGAGAACAGGCTAGCAGTGGAGAGGCTAGGAGAGTGAGAGATAACAGGCTAGCAGTGGAGAGGCTAGGAGAGTGAGAGAGAACAGGCTAGCAGTGGAGAGGCTAGGAGAGAGAGAGAACAGGCTAGCAGTGGAGAGGCTAGGAGAGAGAGAACAGGCTAGCAGTGGAGAGGCTAGGAGAGTGAGAGAACAGGCTAGCAGTAGAGAGTCTAGGAGCGTGAGAGAGAACAGGCTAGCAGTGGAGAGGCTAGGAGGGTGAGAGAACAGGCTAGCAGTGGAGAGGCTTGGAGCGTGAGAGAGAACAGGCTAGCAGTGGAGAGGCTAGGAGAGTGAGAGAGAACAGGCAGGCAGTGGAGAGGCTAGGAGAGAGAGAGAACAGGCTAGCAGTGGAGAGGCTAGGAGGGTGAGAGAACAGGCTAGCAGTGGAGAGGCTAGGAGAGTGAGAGAGAACAGGCTAGCAGTGGAGAGGCTAGGAGGGTGAGAGAACAGGCTAGCAGTGGAGAGGCTAGGAGCGTGAGAGAACAGGCTAGCAGTGGAGAGGCTAGGAGCGTGAGAGAACAGGCTAGCAGTGGAGAGGCCAGGAGCGTGAGAGAACAGGCTAGCAGTGGAGAGGCCAGGAGGGTGAGAGAACAGGCTAGCAGTGGAGAGGCTAGGAGAGGGAGAGAGAACACGCGAGCAGTGGAGAGGCTTGCAGAGTGAGAGAGAACAGGCTAGCAGTGGAGAGGCTAGGAGAGGGTGAGAGAACAGGCTAGCAGTGGAGAGGCTAGGAGAGTGAGAGAACAGGCTAGCAGCGGAGAGGCTTGGAGAGAGAGAACAGGGCAGCAGTGGAGAGGCTAGGAGCGTGAGAGAGAACAGGCTAGCAGTGGAGAGGCTAGGAGCATGAGAGCACAGGCTAGCAGTGGAGAGGCTAAGGAGAGTGAGAGAACAGGCTAGCAGTAGAGAGGCTAGGAGCGTGAGAGAGAACAGGCTAGCAGTGGAGAGGCTAGGAGAGTGAGAGAGAGAACAGGCTAGCAGTGGAGAGGCTAAGGAACGTGAGAGAACAGGCTAGCAGTGGAGAGGCTAGGAGCGTGAGAGAACAGGCTAGCAGTAGAGAGGCTAGGAGGGTGAGAGAACAGGCTAGCCGTGGAGAGGCTATGAGAGTGAGAGAACAGGCTAGCAGTAGAGAGGCTAGGAGCGTGAGAGAGAACAGGCTAGCAGTGGAGAGGCTAGGAGAGTGAGAGAGAACAGGCTAGCAGTGGAGAGGCTAGGAGAGAGAGAGAACAGGCTAGCAGTGGAGAGGCTAGGAGCGTGAGAGAGAACAGGCTAGCAGTGGAGAGGCTAGGAGAGTGAGAGAGAACAGGCTAGCAGTGGAGAGGCTAGGAGAGTGAGAGAGAACAGGCTAGCAGTGGAGAGGCTAGGAGAGTGAGAGAGAACAGGCTAGCAGTGGAGAGGCTAGGAGAGAGAGAACAGGCTAGCAGTGGAGAGGCTAGGAGAGTGAGAGCACAGGCTAGCAGTGGAGAGGCTAGGAGAGTGAGAGAACAGGCTAGCAGTGGAGAGGCTAGGAGCGTGAGAGAATAGGCTAGCAGTAGAGAGGCTAGGAGCGTGAGAGAGAACAGGCTAGCAGTGGAGAGGCTAGGAGGGTGAGAGAACAGGCTAGCAGTGGAGAGGCTAGGAGCGTGAGAGAACAGGCTAGCAGTGGAGAGGCTAGGAGAGTGAGAGAGAACAGGCAGGCAGTGGAGAGGCTAGGAAAGTGAGAGAGAACAGGCTAGCAGTGGAGAGGCTAGGAGGGTGAGAGAACAGGCTAGCAGTGGAGAGGCTAGGAGAGTGAGAGAGAACAGGCTAGCAGTGGAGAGGCTAGGAGCGTGAGGGAACAGGCTAGCAGTAGAGAGGCTAGGAGCGTGAGAGAGAACAGGCTAGCAGTGGAGAGGCTAGGAGCGTGAGAGAGAACAGGCTAGCAGTGGAGAGGCTAGGAGAGTGAGAGAGAACAGGCAGGCAGTGGAGAGGCTAGGAGAGTGAGAGAGAACAGGCTAGCAGTGGAGAGGCTAGGAGGGTGAGAGAACAGGCTAGCAGTGGAGAGGCTAGGAGCATGAGAGAACAGGCTAGCAGTGGAGAGGCTAGGAGAGAGAGAACAGGCTAGCAGTGGAGAGGCTAGGAGCGTGAGAGAACAGGCTAGCAGTGGAGAGGCTAGGAGTGTGAGAGAACAGGCTAGCAGTAGAGAGGCTAGGAGGGTGAGAGAGAACAGGCTAGCCGTGGAGAGGCTATGAGAGTGAGAGAACAGGCTAGCAGTAGAGAGGCTAGGAGCGTGAGAGAACAGGCTAGCAGTGGAGAGGCTAGGAGAGTGAGAGATAACAGGCTAGCAGTGGAGAGGCTAGGAGAGTGAGAGAGAACAGGCTAGCAGTGGAGAGGCTAGGAGAGTGAGAGAACAGGCTAGCAGTGAAGAGGCTAGGAGCGTGAGAGAACAGGCTAGCAGTAGAGAGGCTAGGAGCGTGAGAGAGAACAGGCTAGCAGTGGAGAGGCTAGGAAGGTGAGAGAACAGGCTAGCAGTGGAGAGGCTAGGAGGGTGAGAGAACAGGCTAGCAGTGGAGAGGCTAGGAGAGTGAGAGAACAGGCTAGCAGTGGAGAGGCTAGGAGCGTGAGAGAACAGGCTAGCAGTGGAGAGGCTAGGAGAGAGAGAACAGGCTAGCAGTGGAGAGGCTAGGAGCGTGAGAGAACAGGCTAGCAGTGGAGAGGCCAGGAGGGTGAGAGAACAGGCTAGCAGTGGAGAGGCTTGGAGAGAGAGAACAGGGCAGCAGTGGAGAGGCTAGGAGCGTGAGAGAGAACAGGCTAGCAGTGGAGAGGCTAGGAGCGTGAGAGAACAGGCTAGCAGTGGAGAGACTAAGGAGAGTGAGAGAACAGGCTAGCAGTAGAGAGGCTAGGAGCGTGAGAGAGAACAGGCTAGCAGTGGAGAGGCTAGGAGAGTGAGAGAGAGAACAGGCTAGCAGTGGAGAGGCTAAGGAGCGTGAGAGAACAGGCTAGCAGTGGAGAGGCTAGGAGCGTGAGAGAGAACAGGCTAGCAGTGGAGAGGCTAGGAGGGTGAGAGAGAACAGGCGAGCCGTGGAGAGGCTATGAGAGTGAGAGAACAGGCTAGCAGTAGAGAGGCTAGGAGCGTGAGAGAGAACAGGCTAGCAGTGGAGAGGCTAGGAGAGTGAGAGAGAACAGGCTAGCAGTGGAGAGGCTAGGAGAGAGAGAACAGGCTAGCAGTGGAGAGGCTAGGAGAGTGAGAGCACAGGCTAGCAGTGGAGAGGCTAGGAGAGTGAGAGAACAGGCTAGCAGTGGAGAGGCTAGGAGCGTGAGAGAATAGGCTAGCAGTAGAGAGGCTAGGAGCGTGAGAGAGAACAGGCTAGCAGTGGAGAGGCTAGGAGGGTGAGAGAACAGGCTAGCAGTGGAGAGGCTAGGAGTGTGAGAGAACAGGCTAGCAGTGGAGAGGCTAGGAGAGTGAGAGAGAACAGGCAGGCAGTGGAGAGGCTAGGAAAGTGAGAGAGAACAGGCTAGCAGTGGAGAGGCTAGGAGGGTGAGAGAACAGGCTAGCAGTGGAGAGGCTAGGAGAGTGAGAGAGAACAGGCTAGCAGTGGAGAGGCTAGGAGCGTGAGGGAACAGGCTAGCAGTAGAGAGGCTAGGAGCGTGAGAGAGAACAGGCTAGCAGTGGAGAGGCTAGGAGGGTGAGAGAACAGGCTAGCAGTGGAGAGGCTAGGAGCGTGAGAGAGAACAGGCAGGCAGTGGAGAGGCTAGGAGCGTGAGAGAGAACAGGCTAGCAGTGGAGAGGCTAGGAGCGTGAGAGAACAGGCTAGCAGTGGAGAGGCTAGGAGAGAGAGAACAGGCTAGCAGTGGAGAGGCTAGGAGCGTGAGAGAACAGGCTAGCAGTGGAGAGGCTAGGAGTGTGAGAGAACAGGCTAGCAGTAGAGAGGCTAGGAGGGTGAGAGAGAACAGGCTAGCCGTGGAGAGGCTATGAGAGTGAGAGAACAGGCTAGCAGTAGAGAGGCTAGGAGCGTGAGAGAACAGGCTAGCAGTGGAGAGGCTAGGAGAGTGAGAGAGAACAGGCTAGCAGTGGAGAGGCTAGGAGAGAGAGAGAACAGGCTAGCAGTGGAGAGGCTAGGAGAGTGAGAGAGAACAGGCTAGCAGTGGAGAGGCTAGGAGAGAGAGAACAGGCTAGCAGTGGAGAGGCTAGGAGAGTGAGAGAACAGGCTAGCAGTGGAGAGGCTAGGAGAGTGAGAGAACAAGCTAGCAGTGGAGAGGCTAGGAGAGTGAGAGAACAGGCTAGCAGTGGAGAGGCTAGGAGAGTGAGAGAGAACAGGCTAGCAGTGGAGAGGCTAGGAGAGAGAGAACAGGCTAGCAGTGGAGAGGCTAGGAGAGTGAGAGAACAGGCTAGCAGTGGAGAGGCTAGGAGAGTGAGAGAACAGGCTAGCAGTGGAGAGGCTAGGAGAGTGAGAGAACAGGCTAGCAGTGGAGAGGCTAGGAGAGTGAGAGAACAGGCTAGCAGTGAAGAGGCTAGGAGCGTGAGAGAACAGGCTAGCAGTAGAGAGGCTAGGAGCGTGAGAGAGAACAGGCTAGCAGTGGAGAGGCTAGGAAGGTGAGAGAACAGGCTAGCAGTGGAGAGGCTAGGAGGGTGAGAGAACAGGCTAGCAGTGGAGAGGCTAGGAGCGTGAGAGAACAGGCTAGCAGTGGAGAGGCTAGGAGGGTGAGAGAACAGGCTAGCAGTGGAGAGGCTAGGAGGGTGAGAGAACAGGCTAGCAGTGGAGAGGCTAGGAGCGTGAGAGAACAGGCTAGCAGTGGAGAGGCTAGGAGGGTGAGAGAACAGGCTAGCAGTGGAGAGGCTAGGAGAGAGAGAGAGAGCAGGCGAGCAGTGGAGAGGCTAGGAGAGGGAGAGAGAACAGGCTAGCAGTGGAGAGGCTAGGAGAGGGTGAGAGAACAGGCTAGCAGTGGAGAGGCTAGGAGAGGGTGAGAGAACAGGCTAGCAGTGGAGAGGCTAGGAGAGTGAGAGAACAAGCTACCAGTGGAGAGGCTTGGAGAGAGAGAACAGGGCAGCAGTGGAGAGGCTAGGAGCGTGAGAGAACAGGCTAGCAGTAGAGAGGCTAGGAGCGTGAGAGAGAACAGGCTAGCAGTGGAGAGGCTAGGAAGGTGAGAGAACAGGCTAGCAGTGGAGAGGCTAGGAGGGTGAGAGAACAGGCTAGCAGTGGAGAGGCTAGGCGCGTGAGAGAACAGGCTAGCAGTGGAGAGGCTAGGAGGGTGAGAGAACAGGCTAGCAGTGGAGAGGCTAGGAGCGTGAGAGAACAGGCTAGCAGTGGAGAGGCCAGGAGGGTGAGAGAACAGGCTAGCAGTGGTGAGGCTAGGAGCGTGAGAGAGAACAGGCTAGCAGTGGAGAGGCTAGGAGAGAGAGAGAGCAGGCGAGCAGTGGAGAGGCTAGGAGAGGGAGAGAGAACAGGCTAGCAGTGGAGAGGCTAGGAGAGGGTGAGAGAACAGGCTAGCAGTGGAGAGGCTAGGAGAGTGAGAGAACAGGCTAGCAGTGGAGAGGCTAGGAGAGTGAGAGAACAGGCTAGCAGTGGAGAGGCTTGGAGAGAGAGAACAGGGCAGCAGTGGAAAGGCTAGGAGCGTGAGAGAACAGGCTAGCAGTGGAGAGGCTAAGGAGAGTGAGAGAACAGGCTAGCAGTAGAGAGGCTAGGAGCGTGAGAGAGAACAGGCTAGCAGTGGAGAGGCTAGGAGAGTGAGAGAGAGAGAACAGGCTAGCAGTGGAGAGGCTAAGGAGTGTGAGAGAGAGAACAGGCTAGCAGTGGAGGCTAAGGAGTGTGAGAGAACAGGCTAGCAGTGGAGAGGCTAGGAGCGTGAGAGAACAGGCTAGCAGTGGAGAGGCTAAGGAGAGTGAGAGAACAGGCTAGCAGTAGAGAGGCTAGGAGCGTGAGAGAGAACAGGCTAGCAGTGGAGAGGCTAGGAGAGTGAGAGAGAGAACAGGCTAGCAGTGGAGAGGCTAAGGAGTGTGAGAGAGAGAACAGGCTAGCAGTGGAGGCTAAGGAGTGTGAGAGAACAGGCTAGCAGTGGAGAGGCTAGGAGAGTGAGAGAGAACAGGCTAGCAGTGGAGAGGCTAGGAGAGTGAGAGAGAGAGAACAGGCTAGCAGTGGAGAGGCTAAGGAGGGTGAGAGAATAGGCTAGCAGTGGAGTGGCTAGGAGCGTGAGAGAACAGGCTAGCAGTAGAGAGGCTAGGAGAGAGAGAATAGGCTAGCAGTGGAGAGGCTAGGAGCGTGAGAGAACAGGCTAGCAGTGGAGAGGCCAGGAGGGTGAGAGCACAGGCTAGCAGTGGAGAGGCTAGGAGCGTGAGAGAGAACAGGCTAGCAGTGGAGAGGCTAGGAGAGAGAGAGAGAACAGGCTAGCAGTGGAGAGGCTAGGAGAGGGTGAGAGAACAGGCTAGCAGTGGAGAGGCTAGGAGAGGGTGAGAGAACAGGCTAGCAGTGGAGAGGCTAGGAGAGTGAGAGAACAGGCTAGCAGTGGAGAGGCTTGGAGAGAGAGAACAGGGCAGCAGTGGAGAGGCTAGGACCGTGAGAGAGAACAGGCTAGCAGTGGAGAGGCTAGGAGAGTGAGAGAGAGAACAGGCTAGCAGTGGAGAGGCTAAGGAGCGTGAGAGAACAGGCTAGCAGTGGAGAGGCTAGGAGAATGAGAGAGAACAGGCTAGCAGTGGAGAGGCTAGGAGAGTGAGAGAGAACAGGCTAGCAGTGGAGAGGCTAGGAGAGAGAGAACAGACTAGCAGTGGAGGCTAGGAGAGTGAGAGAACAGGCTAGCAGTGGAGAGGCTAGGAGCGTGAGAGAACAGGCTAGCAGTAGAGAGGCTAGGAGCGTGAGAGAGAACAGGCTAGCAGTGGAGAGGCTAGGAGGGTGAGAGAACAGGCTAGCAGTGGAGAGGCTAGGAGCGTGAGAGAGAACAGGCTAGCAGTGGAGAGGCTAGGAGAGTGAGAGAGAACAGGCAGGCAGTGGAGAGGCTAGGAGAGTGAGAGAGAACAGGCTAGCAGTGGAGAGGCTAGGAGGGTGAGAGAACAGGCTAGCAGTGGAGAGGCTAGGAGCATGAGAGAACAGGCTAGCAGTGGAGAGGCTAGGAGAGAGAGAACAGGCTAGCAGTGGAGAGGCTAGGAGCGTGAGAGAACAGGCTAGCAGTGGAGAGGCTAGGAGTGTGAGAGAACAGGCTAGCAGTAGAGAGGCTAGGAGGGTGAGAGAGAACAGGCTAGCCGTGGAGAGGCTATGAGAGTGAGAGAACAGGCTAGCAGTAGAGAGGCTAGGAGCGTGAGAGAACAGGCTAGCAGTGGAGAGGCTAGGAGAGTGAGAGATAACAGGCTAGCAGTGGAGAGGCTAGGAGAGTGAGAGAGAACAGGCTAGCAGTGGAGAGGCTAGGAGAGTGAGAGAACAGGCTAGCAGTGAAGAGGCTAGGAGCGTGAGAGAACAGGCTAGCAGTAGAGAGGCTAGGAGCGTGAGAGAGAACAGGCTAGCAGTGGAGAGGCTAGGAAGGTGAGAGAACAGGCTAGCAGTGGAGAGGCTAGGAGGGTGAGAGAACAGGCTAGCAGTGGAGAGGCTAGGAGAGTGAGAGAACAGGCTAGCAGTGGAGAGGCTAGGAGCGTGAGAGAACAGGCTAGCAGTGGAGAGGCTAGGAGAGAGAGAACAGGCTAGCAGTGGAGAGGCTAGGAGCGTGAGAGAACAGGCTAGCAGTGGAGAGGCCAGGAGGGTGAGAGAACAGGCTAGCAGTGGAGAGGCTTGGAGAGAGAGAACAGGGCAGCAGTGGAGAGGCTAGGAGCGTGAGAGAGAACAGGCTAGCAGTGGAGAGGCTAGGAGCGTGAGAGAACAGGCTAGCAGTGGAGAGACTAAGGAGAGTGAGAGAACAGGCTAGCAGTAGAGAGGCTAGGAGCGTGAGAGAGAACAGGCTAGCAGTGGAGAGGCTAGGAGAGTGAGAGAGAGAACAGGCTAGCAGTGGAGAGGCTAAGGAGCGTGAGAGAACAGGCTAGCAGTGGAGAGGCTAGGAGCGTGAGAGAGAACAGGCTAGCAGTGGAGAGGCTAGGAGGGTGAGAGAGAACAGGCGAGCCGTGGAGAGGCTATGAGAGTGAGAGAACAGGCTAGCAGTAGAGAGGCTAGGAGCGTGAGAGAGAACAGGCTAGCAGTGGAGAGGCTAGGAGAGTGAGAGAGAACAGGCTAGCAGTGGAGAGGCTAGGAGAGAGAGAACAGGCTAGCAGTGGAGAGGCTAGGAGAGTGAGAGCACAGGCTAGCAGTGGAGAGGCTAGGAGAGTGAGAGAACAGGCTAGCAGTGGAGAGGCTAGGAGCGTGAGAGAATAGGCTAGCAGTAGAGAGGCTAGGAGCGTGAGAGAGAACAGGCTAGCAGTGGAGAGGCTAGGAGGGTGAGAGAACAGGCTAGCAGTGGAGAGGCTAGGAGTGTGAGAGAACAGGCTAGCAGTGGAGAGGCTAGGAGAGTGAGAGAGAACAGGCAGGCAGTGGAGAGGCTAGGAAAGTGAGAGAGAACAGGCTAGCAGTGGAGAGGCTAGGAGGGTGAGAGAACAGGCTAGCAGTGGAGAGGCTAGGAGAGTGAGAGAGAACAGGCTAGCAGTGGAGAGGCTAGGAGCGTGAGGGAACAGGCTAGCAGTAGAGAGGCTAGGAGCGTGAGAGAGAACAGGCTAGCAGTGGAGAGGCTAGGAGGGTGAGAGAACAGGCTAGCAGTGGAGAGGCTAGGAGCGTGAGAGAGAACAGGCAGGCAGTGGAGAGGCTAGGAGCGTGAGAGAGAACAGGCTAGCAGTGGAGAGGCTAGGAGCGTGAGAGAACAGGCTAGCAGTGGAGAGGCTAGGAGAGAGAGAACAGGCTAGCAGTGGAGAGGCTAGGAGCGTGAGAGAACAGGCTAGCAGTGGAGAGGCTAGGAGTGTGAGAGAACAGGCTAGCAGTAGAGAGGCTAGGAGGGTGAGAGAGAACAGGCTAGCCGTGGAGAGGCTATGAGAGTGAGAGAACAGGCTAGCAGTGGAGAGGCTAGGAGAGTGAGAGAGAACAGGCTAGCAGTGGAGAGGCTAGGAGAGAGAGAGAACAGGCTAGCAGTGGAGAGGCTAGGAGAGTGAGAGAGAACAGGCTAGCAGTGGAGAGGCTAGGAGAGAGAGAACAGGCTAGCAGTGGAGAGGCTAGGAGAGTGAGAGAACAGGCTAGCAGTGGAGAGGCTAGGAGAGTGAGAGAACAGGCTAGCAGTGGAGAGGCTAGGAGAGTGAGAGAACAAGCTAGCAGTGGAGAGGCTAGGAGAGTGAGAGAACAGGCTAGCAGTGGAGAGGCTAGGAGAGTGAGAGAGAACAGGCTAGCAGTGGAGAGGCTAGGAGAGTGAGAGAGAACAGGCTAGCAGTGGAGAGGCTAGGAGAGTGAGAGAACAGGCTAGCAGTGGAGAGGCTAGGAGAGTGAGAGAACAGGCTAGCAGTGGAGAGGCTAGGAGAGTGAGAGAACAGGCTAGCAGTGGAGAGGCTAGGAGAGTGAGAGAACAGGCTAGCAGTGAAGAGGCTAGGAGCGTGAGAGAACAGGCTAGCAGTAGAGAGGCTAGGAGCGTGAGAGAGAACAGGCTAGCAGTGGAGAGGCTAGGAAGGTGAGAGAACAGGCTAGCAGTGGAGAGGCTAGGAGGGTGAGAGAACAGGCTAGCAGTGGAGAGGCTAGGAGCGTGAGAGAACAGGCTAGCAGTGGAGAGGCTAGGAGGGTGAGAGAACAGGCTAGCAGTGGAGAGGCTAGGAGGGTGAGAGAACAGGCTAGCAGTGGAGAGGCTAGGAGCGTGAGAGAACAGGCTAGCAGTGGAGAGGCTAGGAGGGTGAGAGAACAGGCTAGCAGTGGAGAGGCTAGGAGAGAGAGAGAGCAGGCGAGCAGTGGAGAGGCTAGGAGAGGGAGAGAGAACAGGCTAGCAGTGGAGAGGCTAGGAGAGGGTGAGAGAACAGGCTAGCAGTGGAGAGGCTAGGAGAGGGTGAGAGAACAGGCTAGCAGTGGAGAGGCTAGGAGAGTGAGAGAACAAGCTACCAGTGGAGAGGCTTGGAGAGAGAGAACAGGGCAGCAGTGGAGAGGCTAGGAGCGTGAGAGAACAGGCTAGCAGTAGAGAGGCTAGGAGCGTGAGAGAGAACAGGCTAGCAGTGGAGAGGCTAGGAAGGTGAGAGAACAGGCTAGCAGTGGAGAGGCTAGGAGGGTGAGAGAACAGGCTAGCAGTGGAGAGGCTAGGCGCGTGAGAGAACAGGCTAGCAGTGGAGAGGCTAGGAGGGTGAGAGAACAGGCTAGCAGTGGAGAGGCTAGGAGCGTGAGAGAACAGGCTAGCAGTGGAGAGGCCAGGAGGGTGAGAGAACAGGCTAGCAGTGGTGAGGCTAGGAGCGTGAGAGAGAACAGGCTAGCAGTGGAGAGGCTAGGAGAGAGAGAGAGCAGGCGAGCAGTGGAGAGGCTAGGAGAGGGAGAGAGAACAGGCTAGCAGTGGAGAGGCTAGGAGAGGGTGAGAGAACAGGCTAGCAGTGGAGAGGCTAGGAGAGTGAGAGAACAGGCTAGCAGTGGAGAGGCTAGGAGAGTGAGAGAACAGGCTAGCAGTGGAGAGGCTTGGAGAGAGAGAACAGGGCAGCAGTGGAAAGGCTAGGAGCGTGAGAGAACAGGCTAGCAGTGGAGAGGCTAAGGAGAGTGAGAGAACAGGCTAGCAGTAGAGAGGCTAGGAGCGTGAGAGAGAACAGGCTAGCAGTGGAGAGGCTAGGAGAGTGAGAGAGAGAGAACAGGCTAGCAGTGGAGAGGCTAAGGAGTGTGAGAGAGAGAACAGGCTAGCAGTGGAGGCTAAGGAGTGTGAGAGAACAGGCTAGCAGTGGAGAGGCTAGGAGCGTGAGAGAACAGGCTAGCAGTGGAGAGGCTAAGGAGAGTGAGAGAACAGGCTAGCAGTAGAGAGGCTAGGAGCGTGAGAGAGAA
Source organism: Petromyzon marinus (assembly GCF_048934315.1). Classification (NCBI taxonomy): domain Eukaryota; kingdom Metazoa; phylum Chordata; class Hyperoartia; order Petromyzontiformes; family Petromyzontidae; genus Petromyzon; species Petromyzon marinus. The sequence goes on from NW_027423004.1 coordinate 1,603,874, forward strand.
CAGGCTAGCAGTGGAGAGGCTAGGAGAGTGAGAGAGAGAACAGGCTAGCAGTGGAGAGGCTAAGGAGTGTGAGAGAGAGAACAGGCTAGCAGTGGAGGCTAAGGAGTGTGAGAGAACAGGCTAGCAGTGGAGAGGCTAGGAGAGTGAGAGAGAACAGGCTAGCAGTGGAGAGGCTAGGAGAGTGAGAGAGAGAGAACAGGCTAGCAGTGGAGAGGCTAAGGAGGGTGAGAGAATAGGCTAGCAGTGGAGTGGCTAGGAGCGTGAGAGAACAGGCTAGCAGTAGAGAGGCTAGGAGAGAGAGAATAGGCTAGCAGTGGAGAGGCTAGGAGCGTGAGAGAACAGGCTAGCAGTGGAGAGGCCAGGAGGGTGAGAGCACAGGCTAGCAGTGGAGAGGCTAGGAGCGTGAGAGAGAACAGGCTAGCAGTGGAGAGGCTAGGAGAGAGAGAGAGAACAGGCTAGCAGTGGAGAGGCTAGGAGAGGGTGAGAGAACAGGCTAGCAGTGGAGAGGCTAGGAGAGGGTGAGAGAACAGGCTAGCAGTGGAGAGGCTAGGAGAGTGAGAGAACAGGCTAGCAGTGGAGAGGCTTGGAGAGAGAGAACAGGGCAGCAGTGGAGAGGCTAGGACCGTGAGAGAGAACAGGCTAGCAGTGGAGAGGCTAGGAGAGTGAGAGAGAGAACAGGCTAGCAGTGGAGAGGCTAAGGAGCGTGAGAGAACAGGCTAGCAGTGGAGAGGCTAGGAGAATGAGAGAGAACAGGCTAGCAGTGGAGAGGCTAGGAGAGTGAGAGAGAACAGGCTAGCAGTGGAGAGGCTAGGAGAGAGAGAACAGACTAGCAGTGGAGGCTAGGAGAGTGAGAGAACAGGCTAGCAGTGGAGAGGCTAGGAGAGTGAGAGAACAGGCTAGCAGTGGAGAGGCTAGGAGCGTGAGAGAACAGGCTAGCAGTAGAGAGGCTAGGAGCGTGAGAGAGAACAGGCTAGCAGTGGAGAGGCTAGGAGGGTGAGAGAACAGGCTAGCAGTGGAGAGGCTAGGAGCGTGAGAGAGAACAGGCTAGCAGTGGAGAGGCTAGGAGAGTGAGAGAGAACAGGCAGGCAGTGGAGAGGCTAGGAGAGTGAGAGAGAACAGGCTAGCAGTGGAGAGGCTAGGAGGGGGAGAGAACAGGCTAGCAGTGGAGAGGCTAGGAGGGTGAGAGAACAGGCTAGCAGTGGAGAGGCTAGGAGCATGAGAGAGAACAGGCTAGCAGTGGAGAGGCTAGGAGAGTGAGAGAACAGGCAGGCAGTGGAGAGGCTAGGAGAGTGAGAGAGAACAGGCTAGCAGTGGAGAGGCTAGGAGGGTGAGAGAACAGGCTAGCAGTGGAGAGGCTAGGAGAGTGAGAGAACAGGCTAGCAGTGGAGAGGCTAGGAGGGTGAGAGAACAGGCTAGCAGTGGAGAGGCGAGGAGCGTGAGAGAACAGGCTAGCAGTGGAGAGGCTAGGAGAGAGAGAACAGGCTAGCAGTAGAGAGGCTAGGAGCGTGAGAGAACAGGCTAGTAGTGGAGAGGCCAGGAGGGTGAGAGAACAGGCTAGCAGTGGAGAGGCTAAGGAGAGTGAGAGAACAGGCTAGCAGTAGAGAGGCTAGGAGCGTGAGAGAGAACAGGCTAGCAGTGGAGAGGCTAGGAGAGTGAGAGAGAGAACAGGCTAGCAGTGGAGAGGCTAAGGAGCGTGAGAGAACAGGCTAGCAGTGGAGAGGCTAGGAGCGTGAGAGAACAGGATAGCAGTAGAGAGGCTAGGAGGGTGAGAGAGAACAGGCTAGCCGTGGAGAGGCTATGAGAGTGAGAGAACAGGCTAGCAGTAGAGAGGCTAGGAGCGTGAGAGAGAACAGGCTAGCAGTGGAGAGGCTAGGAGAGTGAGAGAGAACAGGCTAGCAGTGGAGAGGCTAGGAGAGTGAGAGAGAACAGGCTAGCAGTGGAGAGGCTAGGAGAGTGAGAGAGAACAGGCTAGCAGTGGAGAGGCTAGGAGAGAGAGAACAGGCTAGCAGTGGAGAGGCTAGGAGAGTGAGAGAACAGGCTAGCAGTGGAGAGGCTAGGAGAGTGAGAGAACAGGCTAGCAGTGGAGAGGCTAGGAGAGTGAGAGAACAGGCTAGCAGTGGAGAGGCTAGGAGAGTGAGAGAGAACAGGCTAGCAGTGGAGAGGCTAGGAGAGAGAGAACAGGCTAGCAGTGGAGAGGCTAGGAGAGTGAGAGAACAGGCTAGCAGTGGAGAGGCTAGGAGAGTGAGAGAACAGGCTAGCAGTGGAGAGGCTAGGAGAGTGAGAGAACAGGCTAGCAGTGAAGAGGCTAGGAGCGTGAGAGAACAGGCTAGCAGTAGAGAGGCTAGGAGCGTGAGAGAGAACAGGCTAGCAGTGGAGAGGCTAGGAAGGTGAGAGAACAGGCTAGCAGTGGAGAGGCTAGGAGGGTGAGAGAACAGGCTAGCAGTGGAGAGGCTAGGAGAGTGAGAGAACAGGCTAGCAGTGGAGAGGCTAGGAGGGTGAGAGAACAGGCTAGCAGTGGAGAGGCTAGGAGGGTGAGAGAACAGGCTAGCAGTGGAGAGGCTAGGAGCGTGAGAGAACAGGCTAGCAGTGGAGAGGCCAGGAGGGTGAGAGAACAGGCTAGCAGTGGAGAGGCTAGGAGAGAGAGAGAGCAGGCGAGCAGTGGAGAGGCTAGGAGAGGGAGAGAGAACAGGCTAGCAGTGGAGAGGCTAGGAGAGGGTGAGAGAACAGGCTAGCAGTGGAGAGGCTAGGAGAGTGAGAGAACAAGCTAGCAGTGGAGAGGCTTGGAGAGAGAGAACAGGGCAGCAGTGGAGAGGCTAGGAGCGTGAGAGAACAGGCTAGCAGTAGAGAGGCTAGGAGCGTGAGAGAGAACAGGCTAGCAGTGGAGAGGCTAGGAAGGTGAGAGAACAGGCTAGCAGTGGAGAGGCTAGGAGGGTGAGAGAACAGGCTAGCAGTGGAGAGGCTAGGCGCGTGAGAGAACAGGCTAGCAGTGGAGAGGCTAGGAGGGTGAGAGAACAGGCTAGCAGTGGAGAGGCTAGGAGCGTGAGAGAACAGGCTAGCAGTGGAGAGGCCAGGAGGGTGAGAGAACAGGCTAGCAGTGGTGAGGCTAGGAGCGTGAGAGAGAACAGGCTAGCAGTGGAGAGGCTAGGAGAGAGAGAGAGCAGGCGAGCAGTGGAGAGGCTAGGAGAGGGAGAGAGAACAGGCTAGCAGTGGAGAGGCTAGGAGAGGGTGAGAGAACAGGCTAGCAGTGGAGAGGCTAGGAGAGGGTGAGAGAACAGGCTAGCAGTGGAGAGGCTAGGAGAGTGAGAGAACAGGCTAGCAGTGGAGAGGCTTGGAGAGAGAGAACAGGGCAGCAGTGGAGAGGCTAGGAGCGTGAGAGAACAGGCTAGCAGTGGAGAGGCTAAGGAGAGTGAGAGAACAGGCTAGCAGTAGAGAGGCTAGGAGCGTGAGAGAGAACAGGCTAGCAGTGGAGAGGCTAGGAGAGTGAGAGAGAGAACAGGCTAGCAGTGGAGAGGCTAAGGAGTGTGAGAGAGAGAACAGGCTAGCAGTGGAGGCTAAGGAGTGTGAGAGAACAGGCTAGCAGTGGAGAGGCTAGGAGCGTGAGAGAACAGGCTAGCAGTGGAGAGGCTAAGGAGAGTGAGAGAACAGGCTAGCAGTAGAGAGGCTAGGAGCGTGAGAGAGAACAGGCTAGCAGTGGAGAGGCTAGGAGAGTGAGAGAGAGAACAGGCTAGCAGTGGAGAGGCTAAGGAGTGTGAGAGAGAGAACAGGCTAGCAGTGGAGGCTAAGGAGTGTGAGAGAACAGGCTGGCAGTGGAGAGGCTAGGAGAGTGAGAGAGAACAGGCTAGCAGTGGAGAGGCTAAGGAGGGTGAGAGAATAGGCTAGCAGTGGAGTGGCTAGGAGAGAGAGAATAGGCTAGCAGTGGAGAGGCTAGGAGAGAGAGAATAGGCTAGCAGTGGAGAGGCTAGGAGCGTGAGAGAACAGGCTAGCAGTGGTGAGGCTAGGAGCGTGAGAGAGAACAGGCTAGCAGTGGAGAGGCTAGGAGAGAGAGAGAGCAGGCGAGCAGTGGAGAGGCTAGGAGAGGGAGAGAGAACAGGCTAGCAGTGGAGAGGCTAGGAGAGGGTGAGAGAACAGGCTAGCAGTGGAGAGGCTAGGAGAGGGTGAGAGAACAGGCTAGCAGTGGAGAGGCTAGGAGAGTGAGAGAACAGGCTAGCAGTGGAGAGGCTTGGAGAGAGAGAACAGGGCAGCAGTGGAGAGGCTAGGAGCGTGAGAGAACAGGCTAGCAGTGGAGAGGCTAAGGAGAGTGAGAGAACAGGCTAGCAGTAGAGAGGCTAGGAGCGTGAGAGAGAACAGGCTAGCAGTGGAGAGGCTAGGAGAGTGAGAGAGAGAACAGGCTAGCAGTGGAGAGGCTAAGGAGTGTGAGAGAGAGAACAGGCTAGCAGTGGAGGCTAAGGAGTGTGAGAGAACAGGCTAGCAGTGGAGAGGCTAGGAGCGTGAGAGAACAGGCTAGCAGTGGAGAGGCTAAGGAGAGTGAGAGAACAGGCTAGCAGTAGAGAGGCTAGGAGCGTGAGAGAGAACAGGCTAGCAGTGGAGAGGCTAGGAGAGTGAGAGAGAGAACAGGCTAGCAGTGGAGAGGCTAAGGAGTGTGAGAGAGAGAACAGGCTAGCAGTGGAGGCTAAGGAGTGTGAGAGAACAGGCTGGCAGTGGAGAGGCTAGGAGAGTGAGAGAGAACAGGCTAGCAGTGGAGAGGCTAAGGAGGGTGAGAGAATAGGCTAGCAGTGGAGTGGCTAGGAGAGAGAGAATAGGCTAGCAGTGGAGAGGCTAGGAGAGAGAGAATAGGCTAGCAGTGGAGAGGCTAGGAGCGTGAGAGAACAGGCTAGCAGTAGAGAGGCTTGGAGAGTGAGAGAACAGGCAGGCAGTGGAGAGGCCAGGAGGGTGAGAGCACAGGCTAGCAGTGGAGAGGCTAGGAGCGTGAGAGAGAACAGGCTAGCAGTGGAGAGGCTAGGAGAGAGAGAGAGAACAGGCTAGCAGTGGAGAGGCTAGGAGAGAGTGAGAGAACAGGCAGGCAGTGGAGAGGCTAGGAGAGTGAGAGAGAACAGGCTAGCAGTGGAGGCTAGGAGAGTGAGAGAACAGGCTAGCAGTGGAGAGGCTAGGAGAGTGAGAGAACAGGCTAGCAGTGGAGATGCTAGGAGCGTGAGAGAACAGGCTAGCAGTAGAGAGGCTAGGAGCGTGAGAGAGAACAGGCTAGCAGTGGAGAGGCTAGGAGGGTGAGAGAACAGGCTAGCAGTGGAGAGGCTAGGAGCGTGAGAGAGAACAGGCTAGCAGTGGAGAGGCTAAGGAGAGTGAGAGAACAGGCTAGCAGTAGAGAGGCTAGGAGTGTGAGAGCGAACAGGCTAGCAGTGGAGAGGCTAGGAGAGTGAGAGAGAGAACAGGCTAGCAGTGGAGAGGCTAAGGAGTGTGAGAGAACAGGCTAGCAGTGGAGAGGCTAGGAGAGTGAGACAACAGGCAAGCAGTGGAGAGGCTAGGAGGGTGAGAGAACAGGCTAGCAGTGGAGTGGCTAGGAGCGTGAGAGAACAGGCTAGCAGTAGAGAGGCTAGGAGAGAGAGAATAGGCTAGCAGTGGAGAGGCTAGGAGCGTGAGAGAACAGGCTAACAGTGGAGAGGCCAGGAGGGTGAGAGCACAGGCTAGCAGTGGAGAGGCTAGGAGAGTGAGAGAGAACAGGCTAGCAGTGGAGAGGCTAGGAGAGGGTGAGAGAACAGGCTAGCAGTGGAGAGGCTAGGAGAGGGTGAGAGAACAGGCTAGCAGTGGAGAGGCTTGGAGAGAGAGAACAGGGCAGCAGTGGAGAGGCTAGGAGCGTGAGAGAGAACAGGCTAGCAGTGGAGAGGCTAGGAGAGAGTGAGAGAACAGGCTAGCAGTGGAGAGGCTTGGAGAGAGAGAACAGGGCAGCAGTGGAGAGGCTAGGAGCGTGAGAGAGAACAGGCTAGCAGTGGAGAGGCTAGGAGCGTGAGAGAACAGGCTAGCAGTGGAGAGGCTAAGGAGAGTGAGAGAACAGGCTAGCAGTAGAGAGGCTAGGAGCGTGAGAGAGAACAGGCTAGCAGTGGAGAGGCTAGGAGAGTGAGAGAACAGGCTAGCAGTGGAGAGGCTAAGGAGCGTGAGAGAACAGGCTAGCAGTGGAGAGGCTAGAAGAGTGAGAGAGAACAGGCTAGCAGTGGAGAGGCTAGGAGAGTGAGAGAGAACAGGCTAGCAGTGGAGAGGCTAGGAGAGTGAGAGAGAACAGGCTAGCAGTGGAGAGGCTAGGAGAGGGTGAGAGAACAGGCTAGCAGTGGAGAGGCTAGGAGAGTGAGAGAACAGGCTAGCAGTGGAGAGGCTTGGAGAGAGAGAACAGGGCAGCAGTGGAGAGGCTAGGAGCGTGAGAGAGAACAGGCTAGCAGTGGAGAGGCTAGGAGCGTGAGAGAACAGGCTAGCAGTGGAGAGGCTAAGGAGAGTGAGAGAACAGGCTAGCAGTAGAGAGGCTAGGAGCGTGAGAGAGAACAGGCTAGCAGTGGAGAGGCTAGGAGAGGGTGAGAGAACAGGCTAGCAGTGGAGAGGCTAGGAGAGTGAGAGAACAGGCTAGCAGTGGAGAGGCTTGGAGAGAGAGAACAGGGCAGCAGTGGAGAGGCTAGGAGCGTGAGAGAGAACAGGCTAGCAGTGGAGAGGCTAGGAGCGTGAGAGAACAGGCTAGCAGTGGAGAGGCTAAGGAGAGTGAGAGAACAGGCTAGCAGTAGAGAGGCTAGGAGCGTGAGAGAGAACAGGCTAGCAGTGGAGAGGCTAGGAGAGGGTGAGAGAATAGGCCTCGTCGCCGAGCGCAGTCTATCGCCTAAGCTCGACCGGAACAGCCGACCTCGCCTTTTACCGGTATCCACTCACCTCTTCTTTACGCTGCCCGATGGGGCTTGGGGGGGGGGAAAGGCTCGCCCTGAACTCCACCCTGCGAACCTCACGCGGAATGTTGAGGACGGCTGAGGCCGCCTGAACTTCGTGCCGACGTTCCTGAATGACTCCGCAGAATTTTTTTGCTCCGCTCCCACTCCCTTATATGGCAACAAAAACCCGTTAGTACCCGGATCATCTGACGTCATCCTGCGCATCCAATCGAACGCCCCCGGCTGTTGGGGGGTGGGGGGGGAGGAGTCTCGTCATCCCCCCCACCCGCGCCCCCGCCCCCCTCCCGCTGTTTACCCAGTGACAAATCGCTGCCCGTGGCGCTAACGGTGATTGGCTGGGACTGTTGCCGGGGGCTGCAGAGGCGCCGGGGGGTGTCTGAGAGGAGGCAGAAGCTGTGAGGTGACGTCATCGGTTGGGCCCAATCAAAGGTAGACGAGAAGCGACGGCGGTGATTGGCTGGGACTGTTGCCGGGGGCCGCAGAGGCGCCGGGGGGTGTCTGGTGGTGGATGACGCGTTGTGTGCGGGAGACACGCCATATATTAATTCTAGATTTGCATATATTATCAGAGCATGTTGTGTTTGCGTGTTCATCACAAGTTCGTGCGGTTAATGCAGCAGAGTTGATTCCTCGCAAAAAAAGGGGTTTTTTATTGCCAGACAGGGTAAAACTTAATTCTTATTTTTTTAGTTCTTTCGGTAAAGTCACGTAGGTATAAAATAAATCAGAATTTTAACCAGAGTATAGATTCCTGCATTCACGAAAGCTTCAAATCAACATTAATTCTTATTTTCTTCCAAACAGTGACCTCTGTCTTCGTAACAGACAGAAGCAATTCGAGGCTGTAACCTCTGTCTCGGTGCCATGATGCTTAAGTGAACCGAGGCTGTGTGAAAACAGCGACCTCTGTTTCAGTAACCTCTGTCTTCGTAATAGACAGAAGCAACTCGAGGCTGTAACCTCTGTCTCGGTGCCATGATTCTTAAGTGACCCGAGGCTGTGTGAAAACAGCGACCTCTGTTTCAGTAACCTCTGTCTTCGTAACAGACAGAAGCAACTCGAGGCTGTAACCTCTGTCTCGGTGCCATGATGCTTAAGTGACCCGAGGCTGTGTGAAAACAGCGACCTCTGTTTCAGAGAGGAGCGGTGGCGCAGCGGTTAGCGGCCTCGCCGAGTTCGATTCCCGCACACGGTCAGCAAACGCGAGTGACGATTATCCGAACTGGTCCTGGGCCTCCCCTAGGTCAACTCAGCCTCAAATTGAGTAGCCGATGCGGCGTCTAATCAAAGCCGCTACTTAAAACATTTTTTTGTTAAATTGTCTTTGCATTTTATTTTAGCGGTACAATGTTGTGATGCGTTTGATAATAAATTCGGTTTACTCGGGGAGACAAAGACAGCCGGGCGTGGTGCTGGCCGCCCACCCCTTTCCGTGTACCGTTCCGGCATTCAAGAGGCGCTGCTCGCTGAACAGCACTTGCCCCAGAAGTCCGCCACAGGCTACAACAACACCACCGGTGTGGGGGGGTCTTTTGTCTTTGGTGGCTGTGTCAGTTGTGAAAACAGCGACCTCTGTATCCCGGTGTGGGGGTGGGGGGGTTTGTAACAGACAGATGGAACTAAAGAGGCGTTGCAACGTCACGTGATTTCCCGACACTTTTGATATCGCCAGAGTTCATTACCCCGCCAACATCGCAGCAGCAGCAGCGG
>NW_027423004.1:1620000-1622500 GCF_048934315.1 Petromyzon marinus
CCTCGGGATAGAGTCATCATGTTGGGTGACTTCAATGCCCGAGTTGGTCATGATACTGGCACCTGGCCTGGAGTGATTGGAGGGCATGGGCCAGATCAGCTCAATAACAACGGTAGGAGGCTGCTAGATTTTTGTGCAGCCCACGGGCTTGTAATTACCAACACGCTGTTCCGGCATCGGCGCATCCACACAACATCATGGATGCATGCCGGGTCCAAGCAAGAACATCTGCTGGACTACATAGTGACGGACCAGCGAATGCGAGCCCATGTCCTTGACACCAGGACCTACCGTGGAGCTGATCTGCCCTCTGACCATCGACTAGTCATCTGTAAGATGCGCCTGCCATTCTTCCACTCCGGTGGTGGGTGTACACCCAGGACCCCATTCCAACCTAAAGTGGCCTGGTCTCAGTTATCTGATGAAAGTTGCAAACGAGAATTTCATCATCGCTTGCGGCTGGGATTGGCATCGTCCCCGACTCCTCCTGATGTCGAGGGTAAATGGGCGAGGTTTAGGACTGTGACTCATGCAGCTGCAATGGCTGCTTTGGGTACGCGGTCCAGACCTCCCCAGACACCCTGGATGACAGAGGAGTTGTTCACGATGGTTGAGAAAAAGCGACAGGCCCACTGTCATCGGCTACAGAGTCCCACGTCAGAGAATGAGGAGGCTTACCGCAGCCTTCGCTCGGAGGTTCGGAGAGCCGTGAGGCGCTGCAAGGATGGGTGGTGGTCGCGGGTTGCTGAGGAGATGGAGTCTGCCTCAGTGGCCCGTGATCACAAATCTCTATTTAACTCCATCAAAAAAGTAACCTGCAGCGCCACACCTATTACCATCATTAGGGAAAAAAACGGCGATCCAATTTCCGACCCCCAGGAACAGGTTCGCAGATTTGCTGAGCATTTCTGTGAGGTCCTGGGGGAGGGAAAATCCCTCAGCCAGGAAAACATCGTGGCACAAAGTGAGGATGACCCTGCTGAGGCTGCGGTGCCTCAAATATTGGATGAAGTCACCCCCTGTGAGCGGCTGGCTGAGGTGCCATCTGCTGAGGAAGTATTGAAGGCGATCCGGAGTCTGAGACCAGGAAAGGCAGCGGGCAGAGATGATCTTCCAAGCGAAATGCTGAGGGAGGGTGGCGTTTGTGCACAGACTGCCCTATATGACATCATAACAACAGTCTGGACCACTGGACGGGTTCCGCAGGATTGGAAGGATGCCCTGGTGGTCCCCCTTTTTAAGAAGGGGGACCGCACAGACTGTAACAACTACAGGGGCATCTCACTCCTCAGTGTGCCGGGAAAGGTCCTGGCAAGGATTATTCAGCATCGCCTTGCCAGGCACGCTGAGGAGAGGCTTGCGGAGCCCCAATGCGGTTTCAGGAAAGGGCGGTCCTGCACAGATGCCATATTTTCTGTCCGTCTGCTACAGCAGAGGTGTAGGGAATTCCAACAAGACCTACATCTCTGCTTTATTGACCTGGTCAAGGCCTATGATACCATCAGTAGGCCTGGGCTCTGGGTCGTTCTTCGTGCTTTTGGAGTACCTGACCCTCTGCTCACGATCATTAAGGACCTTCATGATGGTGAGCGGGCCCGGGTAAAACTACGTGGCCGGGAGTCAGAGCCATTCCCTGTACACCTTGGGGTGCGACAGGGATGTCCTCTGGCTCCCACATTATTTAACATCTATTTTGACCACGTAGTTCGTGAAGCCTTCAATAGCTGTACCGGGGGAATCTCCATATGGTACAGATATAATGGGAGGCTAATCGATGCCCGGGTGCGGTCAAGGGATGGCTCCCTATTGCTCAACCACGTTATGTATGCTGATGATTTGGTAATAGCTGCTCAGTCAGAGGAGGAGTTGGAGACGCTGCTGCTGAGACTGGAGCGTGCCACTAAGAGGTGGGGCCTTACCATCAGCCCCACCAAAACCAAGCACCTGCCTGGGTATTTTGTACCATCGGACACTCCACCCCCACAACTCCCAATCGGTGATGGGGCAGTTGTGGAGAGAGTGGAGAGTTTCCCATACCTGGGCAGTGTGCTTATGACTGGCACCAGTTTAACAGCAGAGGTCTCACTCCGAATCAGTCGAGCGGCAATATCTTTTCATCGGTTGCGTAACGCTGTGTGGAAGCTACCTGGTCTGTCGCTCCGCACTAAGCTTCAGGTCTTCTCGGCCACGATCATTCCCTCCCTTCTCTACGCTTGCGAAACGTGGACCCCCCTAATGGAACATCTTCGCCGGTTAGAAACATTTAGGCTGGCCTGCCTACGATCCATCCTGGGTTTAACCAGACTGGATTGTGTGAGGAGCTCACAAATCCTTGAAAGATCTGGGCAGGGTCCCATCGGTGAGCTCCTCCGGCAGGCAAGGCTGCGATGGCTGGGTCATGTAGCCCGCATGCCCAGCCACCGCATGCCGAAACAGCTTTTGTTTGGCCGGATTGAGGGGGCTAAGCGGGCGCGGCACGGGCTAGAGAAGAGATGGAGTG
>NW_027423005.1:5000-7500 GCF_048934315.1 Petromyzon marinus
ATGCATTTCTGCTGCAAATGCCTCTGGAAGTTTCATGCCGTTCGTATGCCAATTGTGGCAACACGAAAATGACCCGTTTTCCCATTCCGAGGGATTTCTGTGCGACCCTAACAGCCCCGTGAGCCACAAGAGACACATCCCCGCCAATTTCTAGCGTTTCACGGGGTCTATCCGTGAAAAATATAGACGTTTTTGAGTGCACATGCATTTCTGCTGCAGATGCCTCTGGAAGTTTCATGCCGTTCGTACGCAATGTGGCAACACGAAAATGACCCCTTTTCCCATTCCGAGGGATTTCTGTGCGACCCTAACTAACAGCGCCCGTGAGCCACAAGAGAGACATCCCCGCCAATTTATAGCGTTTCACGGGGTCTATCCGTGAAAAATATAGACGTTTTTGAGTGCACATGCATTCCTGCTGCAAATGCCTCTGGAAGTTTCATGCCGTTCCTATGCAATGTGGCCACACAAAAATGACCCGTTTTCCCATTCCGAGGCATTTCTGTGCGACCCTAACAGCCCCGTGAGCCACAAGAGAGACATCCCCGCCAACTTCTAGCGTTTGACGGGGTCTATGCGTGAAAAATATTAAAATTTTTGAGTGCACGTGCCTTTCTGCTGCAAATGCCTCTGGAAGTTTCATGGCGTTCCTATGCAATGTGGCAACACGAAAATGACCCCTTTTCCCATTCCGAGGGAGTTCTGTGCCACCCTAACAGCCCCGTGAGCCACAAGAGACACATCCCCGCCAATTTCTAGCGTTTCACGGGGTCTATCCGTGAAACATATAGAAGTTTTTGAGTGCACATGCATTCCTGCTGCAAATGCCTCTGGAAGTTTCATGCGGTTCGTACGCAATGTGGCAACACGAAAATGACCCGTTTTCCCATTCCCAGGGATTTCTGTGCGACCCGAACAGCCCCGTGAGCCACAAGAGACACATCCCCGCCAATTTCTAGCGTTTCACGGGGTCTATCCGTGAAAAATATCAATTTTTTTTTGACTGCACATGCATTTCTGCTGCAAATGCCTCTGGAAGTTGCATGCGGTTCGCATGCAATGTGGCGACACGAAAATGACCCGTTTTCCCATTCCGAGGGATTTCTGTGCCACCCTAACAGCCCCGTGAGCCACAAGAGAGACATCCCCGCCAATTTCTAGCGTATCACGGGGTCTATCCGTGAGAAATATTCACTTTTTTGAGTGCACATGCATTCCTGCTGCAAATGCCTCTGGAAGTTTCATGCGGTTCGTATGCAATGTGGCGACACGAAAATGACCCGTTTTCCCATTCCGAGGGATTTCTGTGCCACCCTAACAGCCCCGTGAGCCACAAGAGAGACATCCCCGCCCACTTCTAGCGTTTCACGGGGTCTCTCCGTGAAAAATATCACATTTTTTGAGTGCACATGCATTCCTGCTGCAAATGCCTCTGGAAGTTTCATGCGGTTCGCATGCAATGTGGCGACACGAAAATGACCCGTTTTCCCATTCCGAGGGATTTCTGTGCCACCCTAACAGCCCCGTGAGCCACAAGAGAGACATCGCCGCCAATTTCTAGCGTTTCACGGGGTCTATCCGTGAAAAATATTCACTTTTTTGACTGCACATGCATTCCTGCTGCAAATGCCTCTGGAAGTTTCATGCCGTTCGCATGCAATGTGGCAACACGAAAATGACCCGTTTTCCCATTCCGAGGGATTTCTGTGCCACCCTAACAGCCCCGTGAGCCACAAGAGACACATCCCCGCCAATTTCTAGCGTTTCACGGGGTCTATCCGTAAAAATGTAGCACGCACCAAAACGAGAAAAGATTTCCATCGCACCTGCACTATTGTATGGACAATGGTAACCTCATGTGAGGACGAAGTGGTGTGCCGGCGGCAGGTTGTTTCCCACGATTTCCGTGAATGAGCGAGCATCTCGAGCTGTGTTACTCCGCCCGAGGAGCCTCTTCTCCTCCAGAGTGCGTTGGGAAGGCTGTCCCTTGGGTTGTAGCTGCAGGGTTTGCTTGCGCTGTTTCGGTATTGTGCCCTAGGAAGGGCTGCCAACTGCGCGTGAGAGTTAGGGTTGGTTTCAATTGCTTTTGCCGGTCCACAGAGTAGCGAGCATTGAAAGGCCGCTCTAGAGGTGTGCAGGCATGTGTGGTCCCCGCCCCTGCTCCTCCCCACCCCGACGTTGGGTGTGCGTGGTGCTTTACCGCTGCCTCAAATTGGCTGGCCTTGTGTGAAGCCCTGTGTTTTGTGAGCCTTCAGCGCCGTCGTCAGGTGTCCCCCGGAGTATACAGGACAAATTAAGGCCCTCCTTGTGGGGGTGTTTGTGTTCTGTGAAGTCCGTGCCCAAAGGGTGTGTGTTTTACATGGTCTGCGTGGGGGTCCTGTCCGTCCGATTTTGGACGCGTGTGGGGACTCTCCTCTGCCTTGGGTGCATTCTTGCCTCAGGAGAGCGACTCCTGCCTGCCCTTGGGGAGGCTAGGGGCCCGCAAACGCTGCGTGTGAGC
>NW_027423005.1:15000-17500 GCF_048934315.1 Petromyzon marinus
GACGGTTATGGAGGAGGTGAGGATGGATTCAATGATCGCTGTATAGAATTGCACCATCATTGTCTTTGGCAGGTTGCATTTCTTCAGCTGCCGTCGAAAGTACATCCTCTGTTGAGCTCTCTTGGCGAGGGAGCTGATGTTCAGTTCCCACTTGAGGTCCCGGCAGAGAATAGTGCCCAGGAAGCGGAAGGACTCCACAATTTTGACTGCGGAGTCTAACAGGGTGATGGCGGTGAGTGGGGCTGTATTCTTCCTGAAGTCCACAACCATCTCAACTGTCCTTAGAGCATTTAGCTCTAAGTTGTTCTGGCTACACCAGGTCACCAGGTTGTCAGCTTCCCACCTATAGTCAGACTCATCCCCACCAGAGATCAGCCCAATGAGGGTGGTGTCGTCCGACAAACTTCAAGAGTTTGACGGACAGATGATTGGAGGCGCAGCTGTTGGTATACAGGGAGAAGAGCAGTGGGCAAAGGACGCAGCCCTGAGGAGTTCCCGTGCTGATGGACCTGGAGTCAGAGACTTCTGTTCCCGGCTTAACGCACTGCTTCCTGTCAGAGAGGAAGTCTGTGATCCACCTGCAGGTGGAGTAGGGCACGTTCAGCTGGAAGAGCTTGTCCTGAAGCAGGGCAGGGATGATGGTGTTGAAGGCAGAGCTGAAGTCCACAAACAGGATCCTGGCGTAGGATGCTGGGGCGTCCACATGCTGTAGGGTGAAGTGGAGGGCCATGTTAACTGCGTCGTCCACAGACCTGTTGGCTCTGTAGGCAAACTGAAGGGGGTCCAGGAGAGGGTCTGTGATGGCTTTGAGGTGTGCCAGGAGCAGGCGCTCAAAAGACTTCATTACCACAGATGTAAGGGCGACCGGTCTGTAATCATTTAGTCCTGTTGGCCTTAGCTTTTTGGGCACAGCGATGATGGTGGAGGACTTGAGACAGGCTGGTACATGGCATGTCTCCAGGGAGGTGTTAAAGATGTTGGTGAACACCGGAGACAGCTGGCCAGCGCAGTGCCTGAGGGTGGCTGGAGAGACAGAGTCCGGCCCGGCTGCTTTGCGTGGATTCTGCCTCTTGAAAAGCCCATTAACTTCTCCCTCCTGAAAGGAGAGAGTCGTTTCTGTAGTATGGGTGGGGGATGGGGCCTCTTGGGTGGGAAGGGGTGGTTCAGGACAGTCCAATTGTCTTTCAAATCTACGGTAGAACTCGTTCAGGTCGTTGGCTAGGCGGGAGTCGTTAGTGGTGTGGGGCGCTCTGGGTTTGTAGTTGGTGATGTGCCTGAGCCCTTTGGCAGACAGAAGCAGCGTCGTTAGTAGAGAACTGGTGTTTTAGTGTCTCTGAGTACAGTCGTTTAGCCTCTCTCACCGCTTTGCTAAACCTGTTCTTCGACTCCTTGAATCTGTCTCTATCCCCACTCCTAAACGCTTCCTCCTTCTCCAACCTCAACCTTTTGAGCTTTGCTGAGAACCAGGGCTTGTTGTTGTTAAAGTTCACCCTGGTACGTGTTGGGATACAGCAGTCCTCACAGAAGCTGATGTACACAGCCTCTGTGAGTTCATCCAGACTATTGGTAGCAGTCGTGAACATATCCCAGTCAGTACAGTCTAAGCACGCCCGCAAATCTTCCACAGCCTCACTGGTCCACTGTTTAGATGTCCTCACAGCAGGTTTACAGAGTTTTAGTTGCTGCCTGTATGCACGAATCAGGTGGACCAAGGGAGTTCTGTGCGAGCCGAACAGCCCCGTGACCCACAAGAGAAACATCCCCGCCAAATTCGAGCGTTTGACGGGGTCTATCCGTGAAAAAATATTCACGTTTTTGAGTGCACATGCATTTCTGCTGCAAATGCCTCTGGAAGTTTCATGCCGTTCGTATGCCAATTGTGGCAACACGAAAATGACCCGTTTTCCCATTCCGAGGGATTTCTGTGCGACCCTAACAGCCCCGTGAGCCACAAGAGACACATCCCCGCCAATTTCTAGCGTTTCACGGGGTCTATCCGTGAAAAATATAGACGTTTTTGAGTGCACATGCATTTCTGCTGCAGATGCCTCTGGAAGTTTCATGCCGTTCGTACGCAATGTGACAACACGAAAATGACCCCTTTTCCCATTCCGAGGGATTTCTGTGCGACCCTAACTAACAGCGCCCGTGAGCCACAAGAGAGACATCCCCGCCAATTTATAGCGTTTCACGGGGTCTATCCGTGAAAAATATAGACGTTTTTGAGTGCACATGCATTCCTGCTGCAAATGCCTCTGGAAGTTTCATGCCGTTCCTATGCAATGTGGCCACACAAAAATGACCCGTTTTCCCATTCCGAGGCATTTCTGTGCGACCCTAACAGCCCCGTGAGCCACAAGAGAGACATCCCCGCCAACTTCTAGCGTTTGACGGGGTCTATGCGTGAAAAATATTAAAATTTTTGAGTGCACGTGCCTTTCTGCTGCAAATGCCTCTGGAAGTTTCATGGCGTTCCTATGCAATGTGGCAACACGAAAAT
>NW_027423005.1:40000-42500 GCF_048934315.1 Petromyzon marinus
CCACAACCATCTCAACTGTCCTTAGAGCATTTAGCTCTAAGTTGTTCTGGCTACACCAGGTCACCAGGTTGTCAGCTTCCCACCTATAGTCAGACTCATCCCCACCAGAGATCAGCCCAATGAGGGTGGTGTCGTCCGACAAACTTCAAGAGTTTGACGGACAGATGATTGGAGGCGCAGCTGTTGGTATACAGGGAGAAGAGCAGTGGGCAAAGGACGCAGCCCTGAGGAGTTCCCGTGCTGATGGACCTGGAGTCAGAGACTTCTGTTCCCGGCTTAACGCACTGCTTCCTGTCAGAGAGGAAGTCTGTGATCCACCTGCAGGTGGAGTAGGGCACGTTCAGCTGGAAGAGCTTGTCCTGAAGCAGGGCAGGGATGATGGTGTTGAAGGCAGAGCTGAAGTCCACAAACAGGATCCTGGCGTAGGATGCTGGGGCGTCCACATGCTGTAGGGTGAAGTGGAGGGCCATGTTAACTGCGTCGTCCACAGACCTGTTGGCTCTGTAGGCAAACTGAAGGGGGTCCAGGAGAGGGTCTGTGATGGCTTTGAGGTGTGCCAGGAGCAGGCGCTCAAAAGACTTCATTACCACAGATGTAAGGGCGACCGGTCTGTAATCATTTAGTCCTGTTGGCCTTAGCTTTTTGGGCACAGCGATGATGGTGGAGGACTTGAGACAGGCTGGTACATGGCATGTCTCCAGGGAGGTGTTAAAGATGTTGGTGAACACCGGAGACAGCTGGCCAGCGCAGTGCCTGAGGGTGGCTGGAGAGACAGAGTCCGGCCCGGCTGCTTTGCGTGGATTCTGCCTCTTGAAAAGCCCATTAACTTCTCCCTCCTGAAAGGAGAGAGTCGTTTCTGTAGTATGGGTGGGGGATGGGGCCTCTTGGGTGGGAAGGGGTGGTTCAGGACAGTCCAATTGTCTTTCAAATCTACGGTAGAACTCGTTCAGGTCGTTGGCTAGGCGGGAGTCGTTAGTGGTGTGGGGCGCTCTGGGTTTGTAGTTGGTGATGTGCCTGAGCCCTTTGGCAGACAGAAGCAGCGTCGTTAGTAGAGAACTGGTGTTTTAGTGTCTCTGAGTACAGTCGTTTAGCCTCTCTCACCGCTTTGCTAAACCTGTTCTTCGACTCCTTGAATCTGTCTCTATCCCCACTCCTAAACGCTTCCTCCTTCTCCAACCTCAACCTTTTGAGCTTTGCTGAGAACCAGGGCTTGTTGTTGTTAAAGTTCACCCTGGTACGTGTTGGGATACAGCAGTCCTCACAGAAGCTGATGTACACAGCCTCTGTGAGTTCATCCAGACTATTGGTAGCAGTCGTGAACATATCCCAGTCAGTACAGTCTAAGCACGCCCGCAAATCTTCCACAGCCTCACTGGTCCACTGTTTAGATGTCCTCACAGCAGGTTTACAGAGTTTTAGTTGCTGCCTGTATGCACGAATCAGGTGGACCAAGGGAGTTCTGTGCGAGCCGAACAGCCCCGTGACCCACAAGAGAAACATCCCCGCCAAATTCGAGCGTTTGACGGGGTCTATCCGTGAAAAAATATTCACGTTTTTGAGTGCACATGCATTTCTGCTGCAAATGCCTCTGGAAGTTTCATGCCGTTCGTATGCCAATTGTGGCAACACGAAAATGACCCGTTTTCCCATTCCGAGGGATTTCTGTGCGACCCTAACAGCCCCGTGAGCCACAAGAGACACATCCCCGCCAATTTCTAGCGTTTCACGGGGTCTATCCGTGAAAAATATAGACGTTTTTGAGTGCACATGCATTTCTGCTGCAGATGCCTCTGGAAGTTTCATGCCGTTCGTACGCAATGTGGCAACACGAAAATGACCCCTTTTCCCATTCCGAGGGATTTCTGTGCGACCCTAACTAACAGCGCCCGTGAGCCACAAGAGAGACATCCCCGCCAATTTATAGCGTTTCACGGGGTCTATCCGTGAAAAATATAGACGTTTTTGAGTGCACATGCATTCCTGCTGCAAATGCCTCTGGAAGTTTCATGCCGTTCCTATGCAATGTGGCCACACAAAAATGACCCGTTTTCCCATTCCGAGGCATTTCTGTGCGACCCTAACAGCCCCGTGAGCCACAAGAGAGACATCCCCGCCAACTTCTAGCGTTTGACGGGGTCTATGCGTGAAAAATATTAAAATTTTTGAGTGCACGTGCCTTTCTGCTGCAAATGCCTCTGGAAGTTTCATGGCGTTCCTATGCAATGTGGCAACACGAAAATGACCCCTTTTCCCATTCCGAGGGAGTTCTGTGCCACCCTAACAGCCCCGTGAGCCACAAGAGACACATCCCCGCCAATTTCTAGCGTTTCACGGGGTCTATCCGTGAAACATATAGAAGTTTTTGAGTGCACATGCATTCCTGCTGCAAATGCCTCTGGAAGTTTCATGCGGTTCGTACGCAATGTGGCAACACGAAAATGACCCGTTTTCCCATTCCCAGGGATTTCTGTGCGACCCGAACAGCCCCGTGAGCCACAAG
>NW_027423005.1:52500-55000 GCF_048934315.1 Petromyzon marinus
CCAGGAGCAGGCGCTCAAAAGACTTCATTACCACAGATGTAAGGGCGACCGGTCTGTAATCATTTAGTCCTGTTGGCCTTAGCTTTTTGGGCACAGCGATGATGGTGGAGGACTTGAGACAGGCTGGTACATGGCATGTCTCCAGGGAGGTGTTAAAGATGTTGGTGAACACCGGAGACAGCTGGCCAGCGCAGTGCCTGAGGGTGGCTGGAGAGACAGAGTCCGGCCCGGCTGCTTTGCGTGGATTCTGCCTCTTGAAAAGCCCATTAACTTCTCCCTCCTGAAAGGAGAGAGTCGTTTCTGTAGTATGGGTGGGGGATGGGGCCTCTTGGGTGGGAAGGGGTGGTTCAGGACAGTCCAATTGTCTTTCAAATCTACGGTAGAACTCGTTCAGGTCGTTGGCTAGGCGGGAGTCGTTAGTGGTGTGGGGCGCTCTGGGTTTGTAGTTGGTGATGTGCCTGAGCCCTTTGGCAGACAGAAGCAGCGTCGTTAGTAGAGAACTGGTGTTTTAGTGTCTCTGAGTACAGTCGTTTAGCCTCTCTCACCGCTTTGCTAAACCTGTTCTTCGACTCCTTGAATCTGTCTCTATCCCCACTCCTAAACGCTTCCTCCTTCTCCAACCTCAACCTTTTGAGCTTTGCTGAGAACCAGGGCTTGTTGTTGTTAAAGTTCACCCTGGTACGTGTTGGGATACAGCAGTCCTCACAGAAGCTGATGTACACAGCCTCTGTGAGTTCATCCAGACTATTGGTAGCAGTCGTGAACATATCCCAGTCAGTACAGTCTAAGCACGCCCGCAAATCTTCCACAGCCTCACTGGTCCACTGTTTAGATGTCCTCACAGCAGGTTTACAGAGTTTTAGTTGCTGCCTGTATGCACGAATCAGGTGGACCAAGGGAGTTCTGTGCGAGCCGAACAGCCCCGTGACCCACAAGAGAAACATCCCCGCCAAATTCGAGCGTTTGACGGGGTCTATCCGTGAAAAAATATTCACGTTTTTGAGTGCACATGCATTTCTGCTGCAAATGCCTCTGGAAGTTTCATGCCGTTCGTATGCCAATTGTGGCAACACGAAAATGACCCGTTTTCCCATTCCGAGGGATTTCTGTGCGACCCTAACAGCCCCGTGAGCCACAAGAGACACATCCCCGCCAATTTCTAGCGTTTCACGGGGTCTATCCGTGAAAAATATAGACGTTTTTGAGTGCACATGCATTTCTGCTGCAGATGCCTCTGGAAGTTTCATGCCGTTCGTACGCAATGTGGCAACACGAAAATGACCCCTTTTCCCATTCCGAGGGATTTCTGTGCCACCCTAACAGCCCCGTGAGCCACAAGAGAGACATCGCCGCCAATTTATAGCGTTTCACGGGGTCTATCCGTGAAAAATATTCACTTTTTTGAGTGCACATGCATTCCTGCTGCAAATGCCTCTGGAAGTTTCATGCCGTTCCTATGCAATGTGGCCACACAAAAATGACCCGTTTTCCCATTCCGAGGCATTTCTGTGCGACCCTAACAGCCCCGTGAGCCACAAGAGAGACATCCCCGCCAACTTCTAGCGTTTGACGGGGTCTATGCGTGAAAAATATTAAAATTTTTGAGTGCACGTGCCTTTCTGCTGCAAATGCCTCTGGAAGTTTCATGGCGTTCCTATGCAATGTGGCAACACGAAAATGACCCCTTTTCCCATTCCGAGGGAGTTCTGTGCCACCCTAACAGCCCCGTGAGCCACAAGAGACACATCCCCGCCAATTTCTAGCGTTTCACGGGGTCTATCCGTGAAACATATAGAAGTTTTTGAGTGCACATGCATTCCTGCTGCAAATGCCTCTGGAAGTTTCATGCGGTTCGTACGCAATGTGGCAACACGAAAATGACCCGTTTTCCCATTCCCAGGGATTTCTGTGCGACCCGAACAGCCCCGTGAGCCACAAGAGACACATCCCCGCCAATTTCTAGCGTTTCACGGGGTCTATCCGTGAAAAATATCAATTTTTTTTTGACTGCACATGCATTTCTGCTGCAAATGCCTCTGGAAGTTGCATGCGGTTCGCATGCAATGTGGCGACACGAAAATGACCCGTTTTCCCATTCCGAGGGATTTCTGTGCCACCCTAACAGCCCCGTGAGCCACAAGAGAGACATCCCCGCCAATTTCTAGCGTATCACGGGGTCTATCCGTGAGAAATATTCACTTTTTTGAGTGCACATGCATTCCTGCTGCAAATGCCTCTGGAAGTTTCATGCGGTTCGTATGCAATGTGGCGACACGAAAATGACCCGTTTTCCCATTCCGAGGGATTTCTGTGCCACCCTAACAGCCCCGTGAGCCACAAGAGAGACATCCCCGCCCACTTCTAGCGTTTCACGGGGTCTCTCCGTGAAAAATATCACATTTTTTGAGTGCACATGCATTCCTGCTGCAAATGCCTCTGGAAGTTTCATGCGGTTCGCATGCAATGTGGCGACACGAAAATGACCCGTTTTTTCCCATTC
>NW_027423005.1:65000-67500 GCF_048934315.1 Petromyzon marinus
AAGCAGCGTCGTTAGTAGAGAACTGGTGTTTTAGTGTCTCTGAGTACAGTCGTTTAGCCTCTCTCACCGCTTTGCTAAACCTGTTCTTCGACTCCTTGAATCTGTCTCTATCCCCACTCCTAAACGCTTCCTCCTTCTCCAACCTCAACCTTTTGAGCTTTGCTGAGAACCAGGGCTTGTTGTTGTTAAAGTTCACCCTGGTACGTGTTGGGATACAGCAGTCCTCACAGAAGCTGATGTACACAGCCTCTGTGAGTTCATCCAGACTATTGGTAGCAGTCGTGAACATATCCCAGTCAGTACAGTCTAAGCACGCCCGCAAATCTTCCACAGCCTCACTGGTCCACTGTTTAGATGTCCTCACAGCAGGTTTACAGAGTTTTAGTTGCTGCCTGTATGCACGAATCAGGTGGACCAAGGGAGTTCTGTGCGAGCCGAACAGCCCCGTGACCCACAAGAGAAACATCCCCGCCAAATTCGAGCGTTTGACGGGGTCTATCCGTGAAAAAATATTCACGTTTTTGAGTGCACATGCATTTCTGCTGCAAATGCCTCTGGAAGTTTCATGCCGTTCGTATGCCAATTGTGGCAACACGAAAATGACCCGTTTTCCCATTCCGAGGGATTTCTGTGCGACCCTAACAGCCCCGTGAGCCACAAGAGACACATCCCCGCCAATTTCTAGCGTTTCACGGGGTCTATCCGTGAAAAATATAGACGTTTTTGAGTGCACATGCATTTCTGCTGCAGATGCCTCTGGAAGTTTCATGCCGTTCGTACGCAATGTGGCAACACGAAAATGACCCCTTTTCCCATTCCGAGGGATTTCTGTGCGACCCTAACTAACAGCGCCCGTGAGCCACAAGAGAGACATCCCCGCCAATTTATAGCGTTTCACGGGGTCTATCCGTGAAAAATATAGACGTTTTTGAGTGCACATGCATTCCTGCTGCAAATGCCTCTGGAAGTTTCATGCCGTTCCTATGCAATGTGGCCACACAAAAATGACCCGTTTTCCCATTCCGAGGCATTTCTGTGCGACCCTAACAGCCCCGTGAGCCACAAGAGAGACATCCCCGCCAACTTCTAGCGTTTGACGGGGTCTATGCGTGAAAAATATTAAAATTTTTGAGTGCACGTGCCTTTCTGCTGCAAATGCCTCTGGAAGTTTCATGGCGTTCCTATGCAATGTGGCAACACGAAAATGACCCCTTTTCCCATTCCGAGGGAGTTCTGTGCCACCCTAACAGCCCCGTGAGCCACAAGAGACACATCCCCGCCAATTTCTAGCGTTTCACGGGGTCTATCCGTGAAACATATAGAAGTTTTTGAGTGCACATGCATTCCTGCTGCAAATGCCTCTGGAAGTTTCATGCGGTTCGTACGCAATGTGGCAACACGAAAATGACCCGTTTTCCCATTCCCAGGGATTTCTGTGCGACCCGAACAGCCCCGTGAGCCACAAGAGACACATCCCCGCCAATTTCTAGCGTTTCACGGGGTCTATCCGTGAAAAATATAAAAAAAATTTTGACTGCACATGCATTTCTGCTGCAAATGCCTCTGGAAGTTGCATGCGGTTCGCATGCAATGTGGCGACACGAAAATGACCCGTTTTCCCATTCCGAGGGATTTCTGTGCCACCCTAACAGCCCCGTGAGCCACAAGAGAGACATCCCCGCCAATTTCTAGCGTATCACGGGGTCTATCCGTGAGAAATATTCACTTTTTTGAGTGCACATGCATTCCTGCTGCAAATGCCTCTGGAAGTTTCATGCGGTTCGTATGCAATGTGGCGACACGAAAATGACCCGTTTTCCCATTCCGAGGGATTTCTGTGCCACCCTAACAGCCCCGTGAGCCACAAGAGAGACATCCCCGCCCACTTCTAGCGTTTCACGGGGTCTCTCCGTGAAAAATATCACATTTTTTGAGTGCACATGCATTCCTGCTGCAAATGCCTCTGGAAGTTTCATGCGGTTCGCATGCAATGTGGCGACACGAAAATGACCCGTTTTTTCCCATTCCGAGGGATTTCTGTGCCACCCTAACAGCCCCGTGAGCCACAAGAGACACATCCCCGCCAATTTCTAGCGTTTCACGGGGTCTATCCGTGAAAAATATTCAATTTTTTGACTGCACATGCATTTCTGCTGCAAATGCCTCTGGAAGTTTCATGCGGTTCGCATGCAATGTGGCGACACGAAAATGACCCGTTTTCCCATTCCGAGGGATTTCTGTGCCACCCTAACAGCCCCGTGAGCCACAAGAGAGACATCGCCGCCAATTTCTAGCGTTTCACGGGGTCTATCCGTGAAAAATATTCACTTTTTTGACTGCACATGCATTCCTGCTGCAAATGCCTCTGGAAGTTTCATGCCGTTCGCATGCAATGTGGCAACACGAAAATGACCCGTTTTCCCATTCCGAGGGATTTCTGTGCCACCCTAACAGCCCCGTGAGCCACAAGAGACACATCCCCGCCAATTTCTAGCGTTTC
>NW_027423005.1:75000-77500 GCF_048934315.1 Petromyzon marinus
TGGGACCCTGGAAAAGCCTGCAATGGAGGCAATAAAGGCTTGGCTTAACGGCGAGGGCCAACATGATGCCCTCGTAGAAACTGCCACAGCATTGATGCTTTGTCCGATGAGATTGGTGAAAAACAAAGGCAAACGTTCAAAACCCGAGAACGACATTATTAAACCCAGGATATTACCCACACGATCTTGGATGAAGAAGAGAGCGGAAAAACGAGGAAGCTTCATGAAGCACCAGAAGCTCTTCTTTAAGAACCGCTCTCTTCTTGCGTCCTTAGTCCTGGATGGCACTGAACGTCATGAATGCCGAATCCCGAACGCAGATGTATATCGTTTTTACTGCGAAAAATGGGAGAAGGTGTTGCCATTCAATGGCCTGGGCCAATTTAAGTCATCAGGTGTTGCAAATAACGAATACTTTGAGCCCCTAATTTCGGTGGAGGAAGTTCAGACTGCCATACGGGCCATTAAACCAACGTCAGCAGCTGGGCCAGATGGCCTAACAAGGGCTGCAATCTGTGCTGCCGACCCCGAGGGTCGGACACTGACAGCCCTATTTAATGCATGGATGATTACAGGAATTATTCCCAAAGAGTTGAAAAAGAATAGGACGATTCTTATTCCTAAGGTTATGGACGATGAAAAGCTGAAAGAATTGGGGAACTGGAGACCAATAACGATCGGTTCAATGATTCTGAGATTATTTTCCAGAATAATGACTGCACGTCTTGCTCGTGCTTGTCCCTTAAACCCAAGGCAGCGTGGTTTTATAGCGGCATCTGGCTGCTCTGAAAATCTTAAGGTGCTACAGGACCTTATGAGACATGCTAAGAAATTGCACAGGCCGTTGGCTGTCATGTTTATCGACATAGCGAAAGCTTTTGACTCGGTTTCGCATGCTCATATTTTATGGGTGTTAAGGCACAAGAAAGTAGATGAACACGTGGTGGGCATCATCCAGAACGCCTACGATCGGTGTACGACCTCGTTCAAAAGCAATGGCGAGTCGACTCGAGAAATTAGCATACGTGTTGGTGTCAAACAGGGTGACCCCATGTCACCCCTGCTCTTCAATCTTGCCATGGACCCTTTGATATGCACCCTAGAGTCACACGGAGTTGGGTACTCCATTGATACCGACCACGTGACAGCTCTTGCGTTTGCTGATGATTTGGTGTTGGTGAGCGAATCTTGGGTTGGTATGGCCGCCAATCTAGCGATCTTGGAATCATTTTGTGGGCTATCGGGATTGGAGGTTCAGGCCAGAAAGTGCCAGGGCTTCATGATAAGCCCAACCAAAGATTCATATACGGTGAACAACTGCGACCCATGGACTATCAAAAATAAAGATGTCCATATGATCCAACCTGATGAATCAACGAAATACCTTGGTCTAAAAATTGGCCCTTGGACTGGCACTATACAGCCTGATCTACATTGTCAGCTAAAGACATGGATCTCGAAAATCGATGAGGCGCCTCTGAAGCCAACTCAGAAGGTTGAACTACTCAATGCCTATGCCCTACCCAGATTGTTATATCCTGCAGACCACTCGGACTGCAAGCAATCAACTCTCCGTGGGTTGGACCAAGAGATTAGAAAGGCGGTAAAAGGATGGCTCCACCTTCCCGCTTCAACTTGTGATGGACTGTTATATGCCAGAGCCCGAGACGGAGGCCTTGCCATCTTGAAACTGGAAAAAACAATCCCTTCGGTTCAAGTTAGAAGGCTGCAACGTATAGCAAACTCGTCCGATGCTATCACCCGTAATATTGTGTCCTCGCAGGGTATGGAGGAAGAATACCGTAATTTGTGGGTACGAGCAGGGGGCGACAGTGATGCAATCCCAACATTCGTTCTCAGGGACTCGGTGTCAAAAGAACCTGTATATCCGAGACCCTGCGATTGGAGGGAGCATGAATTTCAGAGATGGTGCGAAAAGCCGGTTCAAGGAAGGGGCATTGTAAACTTTGCGCATGATAGAATCAGTAATGCTTGGTTGAGGCCATGGTGCGGCTTTAAACAATGCTTCTTTATCGCAGCACTACAACTAAGGGCAAATATTTACCCAACAAGAGAAAGCTTGAACAGAGGCAGAGATGGGGCCTTACGTTCCTGCAGGAAATGCTCTGCCAGACTCGAGTCCCTTTCGCACATTCTCGGTCAATGTCCTGCAGTACAGAAAGCAAGAATTGCGCGACATAACAAGATCAGTAACATTCTGGCAGACGAAGCGGCTAGATTGGGCTGGTCTGTATACAAAGAGCCACGGTTCATATCCGAGACGGGAGAGATGAGAAAGCCTGACCTCGTGTTTGCAAAAGATGAGGAGGCGGTTGTGATCGATGTCACCGTCCGTTTTGAGCTTTCAAAGAATACCTTGTCAGATGCTGCCTCGCACAAAGTTTCGTACTATACCCCTCTTGGTGATCAAGTCAAAGTGCTGACGAAGGCTAGCAAGGTCACATTCTTTGGATTCCCGGTTGGGGCAAGAGGAAAGTGG
>NW_027423005.1:82500-85000 GCF_048934315.1 Petromyzon marinus
GGCTACACCAGGTCACCAGGTTGTCAGCTTCCCACCTATAGTCAGACTCATCCCCACCAGAGATCAGCCCAATGAGGGTGGTGTCGTCCGACAAACTTCAAGAGTTTGACGGACAGATGATTGGAGGCGCAGCTGTTGGTATACAGGGAGAAGAGCAGTGGGCAAAGGACGCAGCCCTGAGGAGTTCCCGTGCTGATGGACCTGGAGTCAGAGACTTCTGTTCCCGGCTTAACGCACTGCTTCCTGTCAGAGAGGAAGTCTGTGATCCACCTGCAGGTGGAGTAGGGCACGTTCAGCTGGAAGAGCTTGTCCTGAAGCAGGGCAGGGATGATGGTGTTGAAGGCAGAGCTGAAGTCCACAAACAGGATCCTGGCGTAGGATGCTGGGGCGTCCACATGCTGTAGGGTGAAGTGGAGGGCCATGTTAACTGCGTCGTCCACAGACCTGTTGGCTCTGTAGGCAAACTGAAGGGGGTCCAGGAGAGGGTCTGTGATGGCTTTGAGGTGTGCCAGGAGCAGGCGCTCAAAAGACTTCATTACCACAGATGTAAGGGCGACCGGTCTGTAATCATTTAGTCCTGTTGGCCTTAGCTTTTTGGGCACAGCGATGATGGTGGAGGACTTGAGACAGGCTGGTACATGGCATGTCTCCAGGGAGGTGTTAAAGATGTTGGTGAACACCGGAGACAGCTGGCCAGCGCAGTGCCTGAGGGTGGCTGGAGAGACAGAGTCCGGCCCGGCTGCTTTGCGTGGATTCTGCCTCTTGAAAAGCCCATTAACTTCTCCCTCCTGAAAGGAGAGAGTCGTTTCTGTAGTATGGGTGGGGGATGGGGCCTCTTGGGTGGGAAGGGGTGGTTCAGGACAGTCCAATTGTCTTTCAAATCTACGGTAGAACTCGTTCAGGTCGTTGGCTAGGCGGGAGTCGTTAGTGGTGTGGGGCGCTCTGGGTTTGTAGTTGGTGATGTGCCTGAGCCCTTTGGCAGACAGAAGCAGCGTCGTTAGTAGAGAACTGGTGTTTTAGTGTCTCTGAGTACAGTCGTTTAGCCTCTCTCACCGCTTTGCTAAACCTGTTCTTCGACTCCTTGAATCTGTCTCTATCCCCACTCCTAAACGCTTCCTCCTTCTCCAACCTCAACCTTTTGAGCTTTGCTGAGAACCAGGGCTTGTTGTTGTTAAAGTTCACCCTGGTACGTGTTGGGATACAGCAGTCCTCACAGAAGCTGATGTACACAGCCTCTGTGAGTTCATCCAGACTATTGGTAGCAGTCGTGAACATATCCCAGTCAGTACAGTCTAAGCACGCCCGCAAATCTTCCACAGCCTCACTGGTCCACTGTTTAGATGTCCTCACAGCAGGTTTACAGAGTTTTAGTTGCTGCCTGTATGCACGAATCAGGTGGACCAAGGGAGTTCTGTGCGAGCCGAACAGCCCCGTGACCCACAAGAGAAACATCCCCGCCAAATTCGAGCGTTTGACGGGGTCTATCCGTGAAAAAATATTCACGTTTTTGAGTGCACATGCATTTCTGCTGCAAATGCCTCTGGAAGTTTCATGCCGTTCGTATGCCAATTGTGGCAACACGAAAATGACCCGTTTTCCCATTCCGAGGGATTTCTGTGCGACCCTAACAGCCCCGTGAGCCACAAGAGACACATCCCCGCCAATTTCTAGCGTTTCACGGGGTCTATCCGTGAAAAATATAGACGTTTTTGAGTGCACATGCATTTCTGCTGCAGATGCCTCTGGAAGTTTCATGCCGTTCGTACGCAATGTGGCAACACGAAAATGACCCCTTTTCCCATTCCGAGGGATTTCTGTGCGACCCTAACTAACAGCGCCCGTGAGCCACAAGAGAGACATCCCCGCCAATTTATAGCGTTTCACGGGGTCTATCCGTGAAAAATATAGACGTTTTTGAGTGCACATGCATTCCTGCTGCAAATGCCTCTGGAAGTTTCATGCCGTTCCTATGCAATGTGGCCACACAAAAATGACCCGTTTTCCCATTCCGAGGCATTTCTGTGCGACCCTAACAGCCCCGTGAGCCACAAGAGAGACATCCCCGCCAACTTCTAGCGTTTGACGGGGTCTATGCGTGAAAAATATTAAAATTTTTGAGTGCACGTGCCTTTCTGCTGCAAATGCCTCTGGAAGTTTCATGGCGTTCCTATGCAATGTGGCAACACGAAAATGACCCCTTTTCCCATTCCGAGGGAGTTCTGTGCCACCCTAACAGCCCCGTGAGCCACAAGAGACACATCCCCGCCAATTTCTAGCGTTTCACGGGGTCTATCCGTGAAACATATAGAAGTTTTTGAGTGCACATGCATTCCTGCTGCAAATGCCTCTGGAAGTTTCATGCGGTTCGTACGCAATGTGGCAACACGAAAATGACCCGTTTTCCCATTCCCAGGGATTTCTGTGCGACCCGAACAGCCCCGTGAGCCACAAGAGACACATCCCCGCCAATTTCTAGCGTTTCACGGGGTCTATCCGTGAA
>NW_027423005.1:95000-97500 GCF_048934315.1 Petromyzon marinus
GTCCAGGAGAGGGTCTGTGATGGCTTTGAGGTGTGCCAGGAGCAGGCGCTCAAAAGACTTCATTACCACAGATGTAAGGGCGACCGGTCTGTAATCATTTAGTCCTGTTGGCCTTAGCTTTTTGGGCACAGCGATGATGGTGGAGGACTTGAGACAGGCTGGTACATGGCATGTCTCCAGGGAGGTGTTAAAGATGTTGGTGAACACCGGAGACAGCTGGCCAGCGCAGTGCCTGAGGGTGGCTGGAGAGACAGAGTCCGGCCCGGCTGCTTTGCGTGGATTCTGCCTCTTGAAAAGCCCATTAACTTCTCCCTCCTGAAAGGAGAGAGTCGTTTCTGTAGTATGGGTGGGGGATGGGGCCTCTTGGGTGGGAAGGGGTGGTTCAGGACAGTCCAATTGTCTTTCAAATCTACGGTAGAACTCGTTCAGGTCGTTGGCTAGGCGGGAGTCGTTAGTGGTGTGGGGCGCTCTGGGTTTGTAGTTGGTGATGTGCCTGAGCCCTTTGGCAGACAGAAGCAGCGTCGTTAGTAGAGAACTGGTGTTTTAGTGTCTCTGAGTACAGTCGTTTAGCCTCTCTCACCGCTTTGCTAAACCTGTTCTTCGACTCCTTGAATCTGTCTCTATCCCCACTCCTAAACGCTTCCTCCTTCTCCAACCTCAACCTTTTGAGCTTTGCTGAGAACCAGGGCTTGTTGTTGTTAAAGTTCACCCTGGTACGTGTTGGGATACAGCAGTCCTCACAGAAGCTGATGTACACAGCCTCTGTGAGTTCATCCAGACTATTGGTAGCAGTCGTGAACATATCCCAGTCAGTACAGTCTAAGCACGCCCGCAAATCTTCCACAGCCTCACTGGTCCACTGTTTAGATGTCCTCACAGCAGGTTTACAGAGTTTTAGTTGCTGCCTGTATGCACGAATCAGGTGGACCAAGGGAGTTCTGTGCGAGCCGAACAGCCCCGTGACCCACAAGAGAAACATCCCCGCCAAATTCGAGCGTTTGACGGGGTCTATCCGTGAAAAAATATTCACGTTTTTGAGTGCACATGCATTTCTGCTGCAAATGCCTCTGGAAGTTTCATGCCGTTCGTATGCCAATTGTGGCAACACGAAAATGACCCGTTTTCCCATTCCGAGGGATTTCTGTGCGACCCTAACAGCCCCGTGAGCCACAAGAGACACATCCCCGCCAATTTCTAGCGTTTCACGGGGTCTATCCGTGAAAAATATAGACGTTTTTGAGTGCACATGCATTTCTGCTGCAGATGCCTCTGGAAGTTTCATGCCGTTCGTACGCAATGTGGCAACACGAAAATGACCCCTTTTCCCATTCCGAGGGATTTCTGTGCGACCCTAACTAACAGCGCCCGTGAGCCACAAGAGAGACATCCCCGCCAATTTATAGCGTTTCACGGGGTCTATCCGTGAAAAATATAGACGTTTTTGAGTGCACATGCATTCCTGCTGCAAATGCCTCTGGAAGTTTCATGCCGTTCCTATGCAATGTGGCCACACAAAAATGACCCGTTTTCCCATTCCGAGGCATTTCTGTGCGACCCTAACAGCCCCGTGAGCCACAAGAGAGACATCCCCGCCAACTTCTAGCGTTTGACGGGGTCTATGCGTGAAAAATATTAAAATTTTTGAGTGCACGTGCCTTTCTGCTGCAAATGCCTCTGGAAGTTTCATGGCGTTCCTATGCAATGTGGCAACACGAAAATGACCCCTTTTCCCATTCCGAGGGAGTTCTGTGCCACCCTAACAGCCCCGTGAGCCACAAGAGACACATCCCCGCCAATTTCTAGCGTTTCACGGGGTCTATCCGTGAAACATATAGAAGTTTTTGAGTGCACATGCATTCCTGCTGCAAATGCCTCTGGAAGTTTCATGCGGTTCGTACGCAATGTGGCAACACGAAAATGACCCGTTTTCCCATTCCCAGGGATTTCTGTGCGACCCGAACAGCCCCGTGAGCCACAAGAGACACATCCCCGCCAATTTCTAGCGTTTCACGGGGTCTATCCGTGAAAAATATAAAAAAATTTTTGACTGCACATGCATTTCTGCTGCAAATGCCTCTGGAAGTTGCATGCGGTTCGCATGCAATGTGGCGACACGAAAATGACCCGTTTTCCCATTCCGAGGGATTTCTGTGCCACCCTAACAGCCCCGTGAGCCACAAGAGAGACATCCCCGCCAATTTCTAGCGTATCACGGGGTCTATCCGTGAGAAATATTCACTTTTTTGAGTGCACATGCATTCCTGCTGCAAATGCCTCTGGAAGTTTCATGCGGTTCGTATGCAATGTGGCGACACGAAAATGACCCGTTTTCCCATTCCGAGGGATTTCTGTGCCACCCTAACAGCCCCGTGAGCCACAAGAGAGACATCCCCGCCCACTTCTAGCGTTTCACGGGGTCTCTCCGTGAAAAATATCACATTTTTTGAGTGCACATGCATTCCTGCTGCAAATGCCTCTGGAAGTTTCATGCGGTTCGCAT
>NW_027423005.1:105000-107500 GCF_048934315.1 Petromyzon marinus
AACCAACTCAAACCACCGATCGATTGCCTGTCATGCCCCCAAATGTGGGGGAATAAAGTTAACTGAGGAAAGCTTACCAATGGTCTGTGAATGTTGCCAGGCACGCTTTGCGACTCTAAGTGGCCTTTCGCAGCACAAGAGGCATGCTCACCCAGTCACCCGTAATGAGGAAAGGATTAAAGATGGTATAAAGGGTACCTCGCAGAGAGGGGTACACCGTAGCTGCTGGTCTTTGAAGGAAGTAGAACAGCTGGCCCTTCTAGAGTTGCAGTTTCAGGGGAAAAAGAATATCAATAAGATCATTGCTGAAGCGCTTGGGACTAAGACCAACAAGCAAGTCTCTGACAAGAGACGGGACCTAAGTAAAAAGACAGGGGCCCCCATGTCAGACAGCTTACATTTTTCTTCTAGGCCTCTTGAGACATTGTCTCCCCCACCAAATGTAACAACGGGGACTTCATCCATACTCGCTCAAGCAGCTGAGCGGCTTACGAATGAGAATTCTGGGACCTTGGAAAAGCCTGCAATGGAGGCAATAAAGGCTTGGCTTAACGGCGAGGGCCAACATGATGCCCTCGTAGAAACTGCCACAGCATTGATGCTTTGTCCGATGAGATTGGTGAAAAACAAAGGCAAACGTTCAAAACCCAAGAACGACATTATTAAACCCAGGATATTACCCACACGATCTTGGATGAAGAAGAGAGCGGAAAAACGAGGAAGCTTCATGAAGCACCAGAAGCTCTTCTTTAAGAACCGCTCTCTTCTTGCGTCCTTAGTCCTGGATGGCACTGAACGTCATGAATGCCGAATCCCGAACGCAGATGTATATCGTTTTTACTGCGAAAAATGGGAGAAGGTGTTGCCATTCAATGGCCTGGGCCAATTTAAGTCATCAGGTGTTGCAAATAACGAATACTTTGAGCCCCTAATTTCGGTGGAGGAAGTTCAGACTGCCATACGGGCCATTAAACCAACGTCAGCAGCTGGGCCAGATGGCCTAACAAGGGCTGCAATCTGTGCTGCCGACCCCGAGGGTCGGACACTGACAGCCCTATTTAATGCATGGATGATTACAGGAATTATTCCCAAAGAGTTGAAAAAGAATAGGACGATTCTTATTCCTAAGGTTATGGACGATGAAAAGCTGAAAGAATTGGGGAACTGGAGACCAATAACGATCGGTTCAATGATTCTGAGATTATTTTCCAGAATAATGACTGCACGTCTTGCTCGTGCTTGTCCCTTAAACCCAAGGCAGCGTGGTTTTATAGCGGCATCTGGCTGCTCTGAAAATCTTAAGGTGCTACAGGACCTTATGAGACATGCTAAGAAATTGCACAGGCCGTTGGCTGTCATGTTTATCGACATAGCGAAAGCTTTTGACTCGGTTTCGCATGCTCATATTTTATGGGTGTTAAGGCACAAGAAAGTAGATGAACACGTGGTGGGCATCATCCAGAACGCCTACGATCGGTGTACGACCTCGTTCAAAAGCAATGGCGAGTCGACTCGAGAAATTAGCATACGTGTTGGTGTCAAACAGGGTGACCCCATGTCACCCCTGCTCTTCAATCTTGCCATGGACCCTTTGATATGCACCCTAGAGTCACACGGAGTTGGGTACTCCATTGATACCGACCACGTGACAGCTCTTGCGTTTGCTGATGATTTGGTGTTGGTGAGCGAATCTTGGGTTGGTATGGCCGCCAATCTAGCGATCTTGGAATCATTTTGTGGGCTATCGGGATTGGAGGTTCAGGCCAGAAAGTGCCAGGGCTTCATGATAAGCCCAACCAAAGATTCATATACGGTGAACAACTGCGACCCATGGACTATCAAAAATAAAGATGTCCATATGATCCAACCTGATGAATCAACGAAATACCTTGGTCTGAAAATTGGCCCTTGGACTGGCACTATACAGCCTGATCTACATTGTCAGCTAAAGACATGGATCTCGAAAATCGATGAGGCGCCTCTGAAGCCAACTCAGAAGGTTGAACTACTCAATGCCTATGCCCTACCCAGATTGTTATATCCTGCAGACCACTCGGACTGCAAGCAATCAACTCTCCGTGGGTTGGACCAAGAGATTAGAAAGGCGGTAAAAGGATGGCTCCACCTTCCCGCTTCAACTTGTGATGGACTGTTATATGCCAGAGCCCGAGACGGAGGCCTTGCCATCTTGAAACTGGAAAAAACAATCCCTTCGGTTCAAGTTAGAAGGCTGCAACGTATAGCAAACTCGTCCGATGCTATCACCCGTAATATTGTGTCCTCGCAGGGTATGGAGGAAGAATACCGTAATTTGTGGGTACGAGCAGGGGGTGACAGTGATGCAATCCCAACATTCGTTCTCAGGGACTCGGTGTCAAAAGAACCTGTATATCCGAGACCCTGCGATTGGAGGGAGCATGAATTTCAGAGATGGTGCGAAAAGCCGGTTCAAGGAAGGGGCATTGTAAACTTTGCGCATGATAGAATCAGTAATGCTTGG
>NW_027423005.1:112500-115000 GCF_048934315.1 Petromyzon marinus
AGTGTGCATGATACGCTGCAGTCTGCTCTTGTCCTTGGCAGTGGCAGCAGCGTACCAGACGGTTATGGAGGAGGTGAGGATGGATTCAATGATCGCTGTATAGAATTGCACCATCATTGTCTTTGGCAGGTTGCATTTCTTCAGCTGCCGTCGAAAGTACATCCTCTGTTGAGCTCTCTTGGCGAGGGAGCTGATGTTCAGTTCCCACTTGAGGTCCCGGCAGAGAATAGTGCCCAGGAAGCGGAAGGACTCCACAATTTTGACTGCGGAGTCTAACAGGGTGATGGCGGTGAGTGGGGCTGTATTCTTCCTGAAGTCCACAACCATCTCAACTGTCCTTAGAGCATTTAGCTCTAAGTTGTTCTGGCTACACCAGGTCACCAGGTTGTCAGCTTCCCACCTATAGTCAGACTCATCCCCACCAGAGATCAGCCCAATGAGGGTGGTGTCGTCCGACAAACTTCAAGAGTTTGACGGACAGATGATTGGAGGCGCAGCTGTTGGTATACAGGGAGAAGAGCAGTGGGCAAAGGACGCAGCCCTGAGGAGTTCCCGTGCTGATGGACCTGGAGTCAGAGACTTCTGTTCCCGGCTTAACGCACTGCTTCCTGTCAGAGAGGAAGTCTGTGATCCACCTGCAGGTGGAGTAGGGCACGTTCAGCTGGAAGAGCTTGTCCTGAAGCAGGGCAGGGATGATGGTGTTGAAGGCAGAGCTGAAGTCCACAAACAGGATCCTGGCGTAGGATGCTGGGGCGTCCACATGCTGTAGGGTGAAGTGGAGGGCCATGTTAACTGCGTCGTCCACAGACCTGTTGGCTCTGTAGGCAAACTGAAGGGGGTCCAGGAGAGGGTCTGTGATGGCTTTGAGGTGTGCCAGGAGCAGGCGCTCAAAAGACTTCATTACCACAGATGTAAGGGCGACCGGTCTGTAATCATTTAGTCCTGTTGGCCTTAGCTTTTTGGGCACAGCGATGATGGTGGAGGACTTGAGACAGGCTGGTACATGGCATGTCTCCAGGGAGGTGTTAAAGATGTTGGTGAACACCGGAGACAGCTGGCCAGCGCAGTGCCTGAGGGTGGCTGGAGAGACAGAGTCCGGCCCGGCTGCTTTGCGTGGATTCTGCCTCTTGAAAAGCCCATTAACTTCTCCCTCCTGAAAGGAGAGAGTCGTTTCTGTAGTATGGGTGGGGGATGGGGCCTCTTGGGTGGGAAGGGGTGGTTCAGGACAGTCCAATTGTCTTTCAAATCTACGGTAGAACTCGTTCAGGTCGTTGGCTAGGCGGGAGTCGTTAGTGGTGTGGGGCGCTCTGGGTTTGTAGTTGGTGATGTGCCTGAGCCCTTTGGCAGACAGAAGCAGCGTCGTTAGTAGAGAACTGGTGTTTTAGTGTCTCTGAGTACAGTCGTTTAGCCTCTCTCACCGCTTTGCTAAACCTGTTCTTCGACTCCTTGAATCTGTCTCTATCCCCACTCCTAAACGCTTCCTCCTTCTCCAACCTCAACCTTTTGAGCTTTGCTGAGAACCAGGGCTTGTTGTTGTTAAAGTTCACCCTGGTACGTGTTGGGATACAGCAGTCCTCACAGAAGCTGATGTACACAGCCTCTGTGAGTTCATCCAGACTATTGGTAGCAGTCGTGAACATATCCCAGTCAGTACAGTCTAAGCACGCCCGCAAATCTTCCACAGCCTCACTGGTCCACTGTTTAGATGTCCTCACAGCAGGTTTACAGAGTTTTAGTTGCTGCCTGTATGCACGAATCAGGTGGACCAAGGGAGTTCTGTGCGAGCCGAACAGCCCCGTGACCCACAAGAGAAACATCCCCGCCAAATTCGAGCGTTTGACGGGGTCTATCCGTGAAAAAATATTCACGTTTTTGAGTGCACATGCATTTCTGCTGCAAATGCCTCTGGAAGTTTCATGCCGTTCGTATGCCAATTGTGGCAACACGAAAATGACCCGTTTTCCCATTCCGAGGGATTTCTGTGCGACCCTAACAGCCCCGTGAGCCACAAGAGACACATCCCCGCCAATTTCTAGCGTTTCACGGGGTCTATCCGTGAAAAATATAGACGTTTTTGAGTGCACATGCATTTCTGCTGCAGATGCCTCTGGAAGTTTCATGCCGTTCGTACGCAATGTGGCAACACGAAAATGACCCCTTTTCCCATTCCGAGGGATTTCTGTGCGACCCTAACTAACAGCGCCCGTGAGCCACAAGAGAGACATCCCCGCCAATTTATAGCGTTTCACGGGGTCTATCCGTGAAAAATATAGACGTTTTTGAGTGCACATGCATTCCTGCTGCAAATGCCTCTGGAAGTTTCATGCCGTTCCTATGCAATGTGGCCACACAAAAATGACCCGTTTTCCCATTCCGAGGCATTTCTGTGCGACCCTAACAGCCCCGTGAGCCACAAGAGAGACATCCCCGCCAACTTCTAGCGTTTGACGGGGTCTATGCGTGAAAAATATTAAAATTTTTGAGTGCACGTGCCTTTCTG
>NW_027423005.1:125000-127500 GCF_048934315.1 Petromyzon marinus
CAGCTGCCGTCGAAAGTACATCCTCTGTTGAGCTCTCTTGGCGAGGGAGCTGATGTTCAGTTCCCACTTGAGGTCCCGGCAGAGAATAGTGCCCAGGAAGCGGAAGGACTCCACAATTTTGACTGCGGAGTCTAACAGGGTGATGGCGGTGAGTGGGGCTGTATTCTTCCTGAAGTCCACAACCATCTCAACTGTCCTTAGAGCATTTAGCTCTAAGTTGTTCTGGCTACACCAGGTCACCAGGTTGTCAGCTTCCCACCTATAGTCAGACTCATCCCCACCAGAGATCAGCCCAATGAGGGTGGTGTCGTCCGACAAACTTCAAGAGTTTGACGGACAGATGATTGGAGGCGCAGCTGTTGGTATACAGGGAGAAGAGCAGTGGGCAAAGGACGCAGCCCTGAGGAGTTCCCGTGCTGATGGACCTGGAGTCAGAGACTTCTGTTCCCGGCTTAACGCACTGCTTCCTGTCAGAGAGGAAGTCTGTGATCCACCTGCAGGTGGAGTAGGGCACGTTCAGCTGGAAGAGCTTGTCCTGAAGCAGGGCAGGGATGATGGTGTTGAAGGCAGAGCTGAAGTCCACAAACAGGATCCTGGCGTAGGATGCTGGGGCGTCCACATGCTGTAGGGTGAAGTGGAGGGCCATGTTAACTGCGTCGTCCACAGACCTGTTGGCTCTGTAGGCAAACTGAAGGGGGTCCAGGAGAGGGTCTGTGATGGCTTTGAGGTGTGCCAGGAGCAGGCGCTCAAAAGACTTCATTACCACAGATGTAAGGGCGACCGGTCTGTAATCATTTAGTCCTGTTGGCCTTAGCTTTTTGGGCACAGCGATGATGGTGGAGGACTTGAGACAGGCTGGTACATGGCATGTCTCCAGGGAGGTGTTAAAGATGTTGGTGAACACCGGAGACAGCTGGCCAGCGCAGTGCCTGAGGGTGGCTGGAGAGACAGAGTCCGGCCCGGCTGCTTTGCGTGGATTCTGCCTCTTGAAAAGCCCATTAACTTCTCCCTCCTGAAAGGAGAGAGTCGTTTCTGTAGTATGGGTGGGGGATGGGGCCTCTTGGGTGGGAAGGGGTGGTTCAGGACAGTCCAATTGTCTTTCAAATCTACGGTAGAACTCGTTCAGGTCGTTGGCTAGGCGGGAGTCGTTAGTGGTGTGGGGCGCTCTGGGTTTGTAGTTGGTGATGTGCCTGAGCCCTTTGGCAGACAGAAGCAGCGTCGTTAGTAGAGAACTGGTGTTTTAGTGTCTCTGAGTACAGTCGTTTAGCCTCTCTCACCGCTTTGCTAAACCTGTTCTTCGACTCCTTGAATCTGTCTCTATCCCCACTCCTAAACGCTTCCTCCTTCTCCAACCTCAACCTTTTGAGCTTTGCTGAGAACCAGGGCTTGTTGTTGTTAAAGTTCACCCTGGTACGTGTTGGGATACAGCAGTCCTCACAGAAGCTGATGTACACAGCCTCTGTGAGTTCATCCAGACTATTGGTAGCAGTCGTGAACATATCCCAGTCAGTACAGTCTAAGCACGCCCGCAAATCTTCCACAGCCTCACTGGTCCACTGTTTAGATGTCCTCACAGCAGGTTTACAGAGTTTTAGTTGCTGCCTGTATGCACGAATCAGGTGGACCAAGGGAGTTCTGTGCGAGCCGAACAGCCCCGTGACCCACAAGAGAAACATCCCCGCCAAATTCGAGCGTTTGACGGGGTCTATCCGTGAAAAAATATTCACGTTTTTGAGTGCACATGCATTTCTGCTGCAAATGCCTCTGGAAGTTTCATGCCGTTCGTATGCCAATTGTGGCAACACGAAAATGACCCGTTTTCCCATTCCGAGGGATTTCTGTGCGACCCTAACAGCCCCGTGAGCCACAAGAGACACATCCCCGCCAATTTCTAGCGTTTCACGGGGTCTATCCGTGAAAAATATAGACGTTTTTGAGTGCACATGCATTTCTGCTGCAGATGCCTCTGGAAGTTTCATGCCGTTCGTACGCAATGTGGCAACACGAAAATGACCCCTTTTCCCATTCCGAGGGATTTCTGTGCGACCCTAACTAACAGCGCCCGTGAGCCACAAGAGAGACATCCCCGCCAATTTATAGCGTTTCACGGGGTCTATCCGTGAAAAATATAGACGTTTTTGAGTGCACATGCATTCCTGCTGCAAATGCCTCTGGAAGTTTCATGCCGTTCCTATGCAATGTGGCCACACAAAAATGACCCGTTTTCCCATTCCGAGGCATTTCTGTGCGACCCTAACAGCCCCGTGAGCCACAAGAGAGACATCCCCGCCAACTTCTAGCGTTTGACGGGGTCTATGCGTGAAAAATATTAAAATTTTTGAGTGCACGTGCCTTTCTGCTGCAAATGCCTCTGGAAGTTTCATGGCGTTCCTATGCAATGTGGCAACACGAAAATGACCCCTTTTCCCATTCCGAGGGAGTTCTGTGCCACCCTAACAGCCCCGTGAGCCACAAGAGACACATCCCCGCCAATTTCTAG
>NW_027423005.1:162500-165000 GCF_048934315.1 Petromyzon marinus
CTTGTCGTGTGCAGGTCCTCGAGGGTTGGTAGATTGCAGGCAATTACCTTCTCAGCAGTGTGCATGATACGCTGCAGTCTGCTCTTGTCCTTGGCAGTGGCAGCAGCGTACCAGACGGTTATGGAGGAGGTGAGGATGGATTCAATGATCGCTGTATAGAATTGCACCATCATTGTCTTTGGCAGGTTGCATTTCTTCAGCTGCCGTCGAAAGTACATCCTCTGTTGAGCTCTCTTGGCGAGGGAGCTGATGTTCAGTTCCCACTTGAGGTCCCGGCAGAGAATAGTGCCCAGGAAGCGGAAGGACTCCACAATTTTGACTGCGGAGTCTAACAGGGTGATGGCGGTGAGTGGGGCTGTATTCTTCCTGAAGTCCACAACCATCTCAACTGTCCTTAGAGCATTTAGCTCTAAGTTGTTCTGGCTACACCAGGTCACCAGGTTGTCAGCTTCCCACCTATAGTCAGACTCATCCCCACCAGAGATCAGCCCAATGAGGGTGGTGTCGTCCGACAAACTTCAAGAGTTTGACGGACAGATGATTGGAGGCGCAGCTGTTGGTATACAGGGAGAAGAGCAGTGGGCAAAGGACGCAGCCCTGAGGAGTTCCCGTGCTGATGGACCTGGAGTCAGAGACTTCTGTTCCCGGCTTAACGCACTGCTTCCTGTCAGAGAGGAAGTCTGTGATCCACCTGCAGGTGGAGTAGGGCACGTTCAGCTGGAAGAGCTTGTCCTGAAGCAGGGCAGGGATGATGGTGTTGAAGGCAGAGCTGAAGTCCACAAACAGGATCCTGGCGTAGGATGCTGGGGCGTCCACATGCTGTAGGGTGAAGTGGAGGGCCATGTTAACTGCGTCGTCCACAGACCTGTTGGCTCTGTAGGCAAACTGAAGGGGGTCCAGGAGAGGGTCTGTGATGGCTTTGAGGTGTGCCAGGAGCAGGCGCTCAAAAGACTTCATTACCACAGATGTAAGGGCGACCGGTCTGTAATCATTTAGTCCTGTTGGCCTTAGCTTTTTGGGCACAGCGATGATGGTGGAGGACTTGAGACAGGCTGGTACATGGCATGTCTCCAGGGAGGTGTTAAAGATGTTGGTGAACACCGGAGACAGCTGGCCAGCGCAGTGCCTGAGGGTGGCTGGAGAGACAGAGTCCGGCCCGGCTGCTTTGCGTGGATTCTGCCTCTTGAAAAGCCCATTAACTTCTCCCTCCTGAAAGGAGAGAGTCGTTTCTGTAGTATGGGTGGGGGATGGGGCCTCTTGGGTGGGAAGGGGTGGTTCAGGACAGTCCAATTGTCTTTCAAATCTACGGTAGAACTCGTTCAGGTCGTTGGCTAGGCGGGAGTCGTTAGTGGTGTGGGGCGCTCTGGGTTTGTAGTTGGTGATGTGCCTGAGCCCTTTGGCAGACAGAAGCAGCGTCGTTAGTAGAGAACTGGTGTTTTAGTGTCTCTGAGTACAGTCGTTTAGCCTCTCTCACCGCTTTGCTAAACCTGTTCTTCGACTCCTTGAATCTGTCTCTATCCCCACTCCTAAACGCTTCCTCCTTCTCCAACCTCAACCTTTTGAGCTTTGCTGAGAACCAGGGCTTGTTGTTGTTAAAGTTCACCCTGGTACGTGTTGGGATACAGCAGTCCTCACAGAAGCTGATGTACACAGCCTCTGTGAGTTCATCCAGACTATTGGTAGCAGTCGTGAACATATCCCAGTCAGTACAGTCTAAGCACGCCCGCAAATCTTCCACAGCCTCACTGGTCCACTGTTTAGATGTCCTCACAGCAGGTTTACAGAGTTTTAGTTGCTGCCTGTATGCACGAATCAGGTGGACCAAGGGAGTTCTGTGCGAGCCGAACAGCCCCGTGAC
Source organism: Petromyzon marinus (assembly GCF_048934315.1). NCBI lineage: Eukaryota > Metazoa > Chordata > Hyperoartia > Petromyzontiformes > Petromyzontidae > Petromyzon > Petromyzon marinus. Next base: position 164,359 of record NW_027423005.1, read on the forward strand.
CCACAAGAGAAACATCCCCGCCAAATTCGAGCGTTTGACGGGGTCTATCCGTGAAAAAATATTCACGTTTTTGAGTGCACATGCATTTCTGCTGCAAATGCCTCTGGAAGTTTCATGCCGTTCGTATGCCAATTGTGGCAACACGAAAATGACCCGTTTTCCCATTCCGAGGGATTTCTGTGCGACCCTAACAGCCCCGTGAGCCACAAGAGACACATCCCCGCCAATTTCTAGCGTTTCACGGGGTCTATCCGTGAAAAATATAGACGTTTTTGAGTGCACATGCATTTCTGCTGCAGATGCCTCTGGAAGTTTCATGCCGTTCGTACGCAATGTGGCAACACGAAAATGACCCCTTTTCCCATTCCGAGGGATTTCTGTGCGACCCTAACTAACAGCGCCCGTGAGCCACAAGAGAGACATCCCCGCCAATTTATAGCGTTTCACGGGGTCTATCCGTGAAAAATATAGACGTTTTTGAGTGCACATGCATTCCTGCTGCAAATGCCTCTGGAAGTTTCATGCCGTTCCTATGCAATGTGGCCACACAAAAATGACCCGTTTTCCCATTCCGAGGCATTTCTGTGCGACCCTAACAGCCCCGTGAGCCACAAGAGAGACATCCCCGCCAACTTCTAGCGT
>NW_027423005.1:175000-177500 GCF_048934315.1 Petromyzon marinus
AGAGATCAGCCCAATGAGGGTGGTGTCGTCCGACAAACTTCAAGAGTTTGACGGACAGATGATTGGAGGCGCAGCTGTTGGTATACAGGGAGAAGAGCAGTGGGCAAAGGACGCAGCCCTGAGGAGTTCCCGTGCTGATGGACCTGGAGTCAGAGACTTCTGTTCCCGGCTTAACGCACTGCTTCCTGTCAGAGAGGAAGTCTGTGATCCACCTGCAGGTGGAGTAGGGCACGTTCAGCTGGAAGAGCTTGTCCTGAAGCAGGGCAGGGATGATGGTGTTGAAGGCAGAGCTGAAGTCCACAAACAGGATCCTGGCGTAGGATGCTGGGGCGTCCACATGCTGTAGGGTGAAGTGGAGGGCCATGTTAACTGCGTCGTCCACAGACCTGTTGGCTCTGTAGGCAAACTGAAGGGGGTCCAGGAGAGGGTCTGTGATGGCTTTGAGGTGTGCCAGGAGCAGGCGCTCAAAAGACTTCATTACCACAGATGTAAGGGCGACCGGTCTGTAATCATTTAGTCCTGTTGGCCTTAGCTTTTTGGGCACAGCGATGATGGTGGAGGACTTGAGACAGGCTGGTACATGGCATGTCTCCAGGGAGGTGTTAAAGATGTTGGTGAACACCGGAGACAGCTGGCCAGCGCAGTGCCTGAGGGTGGCTGGAGAGACAGAGTCCGGCCCGGCTGCTTTGCGTGGATTCTGCCTCTTGAAAAGCCCATTAACTTCTCCCTCCTGAAAGGAGAGAGTCGTTTCTGTAGTATGGGTGGGGGATGGGGCCTCTTGGGTGGGAAGGGGTGGTTCAGGACAGTCCAATTGTCTTTCAAATCTACGGTAGAACTCGTTCAGGTCGTTGGCTAGGCGGGAGTCGTTAGTGGTGTGGGGCGCTCTGGGTTTGTAGTTGGTGATGTGCCTGAGCCCTTTGGCAGACAGAAGCAGCGTCGTTAGTAGAGAACTGGTGTTTTAGTGTCTCTGAGTACAGTCGTTTAGCCTCTCTCACCGCTTTGCTAAACCTGTTCTTCGACTCCTTGAATCTGTCTCTATCCCCACTCCTAAACGCTTCCTCCTTCTCCAACCTCAACCTTTTGAGCTTTGCTGAGAACCAGGGCTTGTTGTTGTTAAAGTTCACCCTGGTACGTGTTGGGATACAGCAGTCCTCACAGAAGCTGATGTACACAGCCTCTGTGAGTTCATCCAGACTATTGGTAGCAGTCGTGAACATATCCCAGTCAGTACAGTCTAAGCACGCCCGCAAATCTTCCACAGCCTCACTGGTCCACTGTTTAGATGTCCTCACAGCAGGTTTACAGAGTTTTAGTTGCTGCCTGTATGCACGAATCAGGTGGACCAAGGGAGTTCTGTGCGAGCCGAACAGCCCCGTGACCCACAAGAGAAACATCCCCGCCAAATTCGAGCGTTTGACGGGGTCTATCCGTGAAAAAATATTCACGTTTTTGAGTGCACATGCATTTCTGCTGCAAATGCCTCTGGAAGTTTCATGCCGTTCGTATGCCAATTGTGGCAACACGAAAATGACCCGTTTTCCCATTCCGAGGGATTTCTGTGCGACCCTAACAGCCCCGTGAGCCACAAGAGACACATCCCCGCCAATTTCTAGCGTTTCACGGGGTCTATCCGTGAAAAATATAGACGTTTTTGAGTGCACATGCATTTCTGCTGCAGATGCCTCTGGAAGTTTCATGCCGTTCGTACGCAATGTGGCAACACGAAAATGACCCCTTTTCCCATTCCGAGGGATTTCTGTGCGACCCTAACTAACAGCGCCCGTGAGCCACAAGAGAGACATCCCCGCCAATTTATAGCGTTTCACGGGGTCTATCCGTGAAAAATATAGACGTTTTTGAGTGCACATGCATTCCTGCTGCAAATGCCTCTGGAAGTTTCATGCCGTTCCTATGCAATGTGGCCACACAAAAATGACCCGTTTTCCCATTCCGAGGCATTTCTGTGCGACCCTAACAGCCCCGTGAGCCACAAGAGAGACATCCCCGCCAACTTCTAGCGTTTGACGGGGTCTATGCGTGAAAAATATTAAAATTTTTGAGTGCACGTGCCTTTCTGCTGCAAATGCCTCTGGAAGTTTCATGGCGTTCCTATGCAATGTGGAAACACGAAAATGACCCCTTTTCCCATTCCGAGGGAGTTCTGTGCCACCCTAACAGCCCCGTGAGCCACAAGAGACACATCCCCGCCAATTTCTAGCGTTTCACGGGGTCTATCCGTGAAACATATAGAAGTTTTTGAGTGCACATGCATTCCTGCTGCAAATGCCTCTGGAAGTTTCATGCGGTTCGTACGCAATGTGGCAACACGAAAATGACCCGTTTTCCCATTCCCAGGGATTTCTGTGCGACCCGAACAGCCCCGTGAGCCACAAGAGACACATCCCCGCCAATTTCTAGCGTTTCACGGGGTCTATCCGTGAAAAATATCAATTTTTTTTTGACTGCACATGCATTTCTGCTGCAAATGCCTCTGGAAGTT
>NW_027423005.1:187500-190000 GCF_048934315.1 Petromyzon marinus
ACCACAGATGTAAGGGCGACCGGTCTGTAATCATTTAGTCCTGTTGGCCTTAGCTTTTTGGGCACAGCGATGATGGTGGAGGACTTGAGACAGGCTGGTACATGGCATGTCTCCAGGGAGGTGTTAAAGATGTTGGTGAACACCGGAGACAGCTGGCCAGCGCAGTGCCTGAGGGTGGCTGGAGAGACAGAGTCCGGCCCGGCTGCTTTGCGTGGATTCTGCCTCTTGAAAAGCCCATTAACTTCTCCCTCCTGAAAGGAGAGAGTCGTTTCTGTAGTATGGGTGGGGGATGGGGCCTCTTGGGTGGGAAGGGGTGGTTCAGGACAGTCCAATTGTCTTTCAAATCTACGGTAGAACTCGTTCAGGTCGTTGGCTAGGCGGGAGTCGTTAGTGGTGTGGGGCGCTCTGGGTTTGTAGTTGGTGATGTGCCTGAGCCCTTTGGCAGACAGAAGCAGCGTCGTTAGTAGAGAACTGGTGTTTTAGTGTCTCTGAGTACAGTCGTTTAGCCTCTCTCACCGCTTTGCTAAACCTGTTCTTCGACTCCTTGAATCTGTCTCTATCCCCACTCCTAAACGCTTCCTCCTTCTCCAACCTCAACCTTTTGAGCTTTGCTGAGAACCAGGGCTTGTTGTTGTTAAAGTTCACCCTGGTACGTGTTGGGATACAGCAGTCCTCACAGAAGCTGATGTACACAGCCTCTGTGAGTTCATCCAGACTATTGGTAGCAGTCGTGAACATATCCCAGTCAGTACAGTCTAAGCACGCCCGCAAATCTTCCACAGCCTCACTGGTCCACTGTTTAGATGTCCTCACAGCAGGTTTACAGAGTTTTAGTTGCTGCCTGTATGCACGAATCAGGTGGACCAAGGGAGTTCTGTGCGAGCCGAACAGCCCCGTGACCCACAAGAGAAACATCCCCGCCAAATTCGAGCGTTTGACGGGGTCTATCCGTGAAAAAATATTCACGTTTTTGAGTGCACATGCATTTCTGCTGCAAATGCCTCTGGAAGTTTCATGCCGTTCGTATGCCAATTGTGGCAACACGAAAATGACCCGTTTTCCCATTCCGAGGGATTTCTGTGCGACCCTAACAGCCCCGTGAGCCACAAGAGACACATCCCCGCCAATTTCTAGCGTTTCACGGGGTCTATCCGTGAAAAATATAGACGTTTTTGAGTGCACATGCATTTCTGCTGCAGATGCCTCTGGAAGTTTCATGCCGTTCGTACGCAATGTGGCAACACGAAAATGACCCCTTTTCCCATTCCGAGGGATTTCTGTGCGACCCTAACTAACAGCGCCCGTGAGCCACAAGAGAGACATCCCCGCCAATTTATAGCGTTTCACGGGGTCTATCCGTGAAAAATATAGACGTTTTTGAGTGCACATGCATTCCTGCTGCAAATGCCTCTGGAAGTTTCATGCCGTTCCTATGCAATGTGGCCACACAAAAATGACCCGTTTTCCCATTCCGAGGCATTTCTGTGCGACCCTAACAGCCCCGTGAGCCACAAGAGAGACATCCCCGCCAACTTCTAGCGTTTGACGGGGTCTATGCGTGAAAAATATAAAAATTTTTGAGTGCACGTGCCTTTCTGCTGCAAATGCCTCTGGAAGTTTCATGGCGTTCCTATGCAATGTGGCAACACGAAAATGACCCCTTTTCCCATTCCGAGGGAGTTCTGTGCCACCCTAACAGCCCCGTGAGCCACAAGAGACACATCCCCGCCAATTTCTAGCGTTTCACGGGGTCTATCCGTGAAACATATAGAAGTTTTTGAGTGCACATGCATTCCTGCTGCAAATGCCTCTGGAAGTTTCATGCGGTTCGTACGCAATGTGGCAACACGAAAATGACCCGTTTTCCCATTCCCAGGGATTTCTGTGCGACCCGAACAGCCCCGTGAGCCACAAGAGACACATCCCCGCCAATTTCTAGCGTTTCACGGGGTCTATCCGTGAAAAATATCAATTTTTTTTTGACTGCACATGCATTTCTGCTGCAAATGCCTCTGGAAGTTGCATGCGGTTCGCATGCAATGTGGCGACACGAAAATGACCCGTTTTCCCATTCCGAGGGATTTCTGTGCCACCCTAACAGCCCCGTGAGCCACAAGAGAGACATCCCCGCCAATTTCTAGCGTATCACGGGGTCTATCCGTGAGAAATATTCACTTTTTTGAGTGCACATGCATTCCTGCTGCAAATGCCTCTGGAAGTTTCATGCGGTTCGTATGCAATGTGGCGACACGAAAATGACCCGTTTTCCCATTCCGAGGGATTTCTGTGCCACCCTAACAGCCCCGTGAGCCACAAGAGAGACATCCCCGCCCACTTCTAGCGTTTCACGGGGTCTCTCCGTGAAAAATATCACATTTTTTGAGTGCACATGCATTCCTGCTGCAAATGCCTCTGGAAGTTTCATGCGGTTCGCATGCAATGTGGCGACACGAAAATGACCCGTTTTTTCCCATTCCGAGGGATTTCTGTGCCACCCTAA
>NW_027423005.1:200000-202500 GCF_048934315.1 Petromyzon marinus
GGTGTTTTAGTGTCTCTGAGTACAGTCGTTTAGCCTCTCTCACCGCTTTGCTAAACCTGTTCTTCGACTCCTTGAATCTGTCTCTATCCCCACTCCTAAACGCTTCCTCCTTCTCCAACCTCAACCTTTTGAGCTTTGCTGAGAACCAGGGCTTGTTGTTGTTAAAGTTCACCCTGGTACGTGTTGGGATACAGCAGTCCTCACAGAAGCTGATGTACACAGCCTCTGTGAGTTCATCCAGACTATTGGTAGCAGTCGTGAACATATCCCAGTCAGTACAGTCTAAGCACGCCCGCAAATCTTCCACAGCCTCACTGGTCCACTGTTTAGATGTCCTCACAGCAGGTTTACAGAGTTTTAGTTGCTGCCTGTATGCACGAATCAGGTGGACCAAGGGAGTTCTGTGCGAGCCGAACAGCCCCGTGACCCACAAGAGAAACATCCCCGCCAAATTCGAGCGTTTGACGGGGTCTATCCGTGAAAAAATATTCACGTTTTTGAGTGCACATGCATTTCTGCTGCAAATGCCTCTGGAAGTTTCATGCCGTTCGTATGCCAATTGTGGCAACACGAAAATGACCCGTTTTCCCATTCCGAGGGATTTCTGTGCGACCCTAACAGCCCCGTGAGCCACAAGAGACACATCCCCGCCAATTTCTAGCGTTTCACGGGGTCTATCCGTGAAAAATATAGACGTTTTTGAGTGCACATGCATTTCTGCTGCAGATGCCTCTGGAAGTTTCATGCCGTTCGTACGCAATGTGGCAACACGAAAATGACCCCTTTTCCCATTCCGAGGGATTTCTGTGCGACCCTAACTAACAGCGCCCGTGAGCCACAAGAGAGACATCCCCGCCAATTTATAGCGTTTCACGGGGTCTATCCGTGAAAAATATAGACGTTTTTGAGTGCACATGCATTCCTGCTGCAAATGCCTCTGGAAGTTTCATGCCGTTCCTATGCAATGTGGCCACACAAAAATGACCCGTTTTCCCATTCCGAGGCATTTCTGTGCGACCCTAACAGCCCCGTGAGCCACAAGAGAGACATCCCCGCCAACTTCTAGCGTTTGACGGGGTCTATGCGTGAAAAATATTAAAATTTTTGAGTGCACGTGCCTTTCTGCTGCAAATGCCTCTGGAAGTTTCATGGCGTTCCTATGCAATGTGGCAACACGAAAATGACCCCTTTTCCCATTCCGAGGGAGTTCTGTGCCACCCTAACAGCCCCGTGAGCCACAAGAGACACATCCCCGCCAATTTCTAGCGTTTCACGGGGTCTATCCGTGAAACATATAGAAGTTTTTGAGTGCACATGCATTCCTGCTGCAAATGCCTCTGGAAGTTTCATGCGGTTCGTACGCAATGTGGCAACACGAAAATGACCCGTTTTCCCATTCCCAGGGATTTCTGTGCGACCCGAACAGCCCCGTGAGCCACAAGAGACACATCCCCGCCAATTTCTAGCGTTTCACGGGGTCTATCCGTGAAAAATATCAATTTTTTTTTGACTGCACATGCATTTCTGCTGCAAATGCCTCTGGAAGTTGCATGCGGTTCGCATGCAATGTGGCGACACGAAAATGACCCGTTTTCCCATTCCGAGGGATTTCTGTGCCACCCTAACAGCCCCGTGAGCCACAAGAGAGACATCCCCGCCAATTTCTAGCGTATCACGGGGTCTATCCGTGAGAAATATTCACTTTTTTGAGTGCACATGCATTCCTGCTGCAAATGCCTCTGGAAGTTTCATGCGGTTCGTATGCAATGTGGCGACACGAAAATGACCCGTTTTCCCATTCCGAGGGATTTCTGTGCCACCCTAACAGCCCCGTGAGCCACAAGAGAGACATCCCCGCCCACTTCTAGCGTTTCACGGGGTCTCTCCGTGAAAAATATCACATTTTTTGAGTGCACATGCATTCCTGCTGCAAATGCCTCTGGAAGTTTCATGCGGTTCGCATGCAATGTGGCGACACGAAAATGACCCGTTTTTTCCCATTCCGAGGGATTTCTGTGCCACCCTAACAGCCCCGTGAGCCACAAGAGACACATCCCCGCCAATTTCTAGCGTTTCACGGGGTCTATCCGTGAAAAATATTCAATTTTTTGACTGCACATGCATTTCTGCTGCAAATGCCTCTGGAAGTTTCATGCGGTTCGCATGCAATGTGGCGACACGAAAATGACCCGTTTTCCCATTCCGAGGGATTTCTGTGCCACCCTAACAGCCCCGTGAGCCACAAGAGAGACATCGCCGCCAATTTCTAGCGTTTCACGGGGTCTATCCGTGAAAAATATTCACTTTTTTGACTGCACATGCATTCCTGCTGCAAATGCCTCTGGAAGTTTCATGCCGTTCGCATGCAATGTGGCAACACGAAAATGACCCGTTTTCCCATTCCGAGGGATTTCTGTGCCACCCTAACAGCCCCGTGAGCCACAAGAGACACATCCCCGCCAATTTCTAGCGTTTCACGGGGTCTATCCGTAAAAATGTA
>NW_027423005.1:212500-215000 GCF_048934315.1 Petromyzon marinus
GCCTTAGCTTTTTGGGCACAGCGATGATGGTGGAGGACTTGAGACAGGCTGGTACATGGCATGTCTCCAGGGAGGTGTTAAAGATGTTGGTGAACACCGGAGACAGCTGGCCAGCGCAGTGCCTGAGGGTGGCTGGAGAGACAGAGTCCGGCCCGGCTGCTTTGCGTGGATTCTGCCTCTTGAAAAGCCCATTAACTTCTCCCTCCTGAAAGGAGAGAGTCGTTTCTGTAGTATGGGTGGGGGATGGGGCCTCTTGGGTGGGAAGGGGTGGTTCAGGACAGTCCAATTGTCTTTCAAATCTACGGTAGAACTCGTTCAGGTCGTTGGCTAGGCGGGAGTCGTTAGTGGTGTGGGGCGCTCTGGGTTTGTAGTTGGTGATGTGCCTGAGCCCTTTGGCAGACAGAAGCAGCGTCGTTAGTAGAGAACTGGTGTTTTAGTGTCTCTGAGTACAGTCGTTTAGCCTCTCTCACCGCTTTGCTAAACCTGTTCTTCGACTCCTTGAATCTGTCTCTATCCCCACTCCTAAACGCTTCCTCCTTCTCCAACCTCAACCTTTTGAGCTTTGCTGAGAACCAGGGCTTGTTGTTGTTAAAGTTCACCCTGGTACGTGTTGGGATACAGCAGTCCTCACAGAAGCTGATGTACACAGCCTCTGTGAGTTCATCCAGACTATTGGTAGCAGTCGTGAACATATCCCAGTCAGTACAGTCTAAGCACGCCCGCAAATCTTCCACAGCCTCACTGGTCCACTGTTTAGATGTCCTCACAGCAGGTTTACAGAGTTTTAGTTGCTGCCTGTATGCACGAATCAGGTGGACCAAGGGAGTTCTGTGCGAGCCGAACAGCCCCGTGACCCACAAGAGAAACATCCCCGCCAAATTCGAGCGTTTGACGGGGTCTATCCGTGAAAAAATATTCACGTTTTTGAGTGCACATGCATTTCTGCTGCAAATGCCTCTGGAAGTTTCATGCCGTTCGTATGCCAATTGTGGCAACACGAAAATGACCCGTTTTCCCATTCCGAGGGATTTCTGTGCGACCCTAACAGCCCCGTGAGCCACAAGAGACACATCCCCGCCAATTTCTAGCGTTTCACGGGGTCTATCCGTGAAAAATATAGACGTTTTTGAGTGCACATGCATTTCTGCTGCAGATGCCTCTGGAAGTTTCATGCCGTTCGTACGCAATGTGGCAACACGAAAATGACCCCTTTTCCCATTCCGAGGGATTTCTGTGCGACCCTAACTAACAGCGCCCGTGAGCCACAAGAGAGACATCCCCGCCAATTTATAGCGTTTCACGGGGTCTATCCGTGAAAAATATAGACGTTTTTGAGTGCACATGCATTCCTGCTGCAAATGCCTCTGGAAGTTTCATGCCGTTCCTATGCAATGTGGCCACACAAAAATGACCCGTTTTCCCATTCCGAGGCATTTCTGTGCGACCCTAACAGCCCCGTGAGCCACAAGAGAGACATCCCCGCCAACTTCTAGCGTTTGACGGGGTCTATGCGTGAAAAATATTAAAATTTTTGAGTGCACGTGCCTTTCTGCTGCAAATGCCTCTGGAAGTTTCATGGCGTTCCTATGCAATGTGGCAACACGAAAATGACCCCTTTTCCCATTCCGAGGGAGTTCTGTGCCACCCTAACAGCCCCGTGAGCCACAAGAGACACATCCCCGCCAATTTCTAGCGTTTCACGGGGTCTATCCGTGAAACATATAGAAGTTTTTGAGTGCACATGCATTCCTGCTGCAAATGCCTCTGGAAGTTTCATGCGGTTCGTACGCAATGTGGCAACACGAAAATGACCCGTTTTCCCATTCCCAGGGATTTCTGTGCGACCCGAACAGCCCCGTGAGCCACAAGAGACACATCCCCGCCAATTTCTAGCGTTTCACGGGGTCTATCCGTGAAAAATATCAATTTTTTTTTGACTGCACATGCATTTCTGCTGCAAATGCCTCTGGAAGTTGCATGCGGTTCGCATGCAATGTGGCGACACGAAAATGACCCGTTTTCCCATTCCGAGGGATTTCTGTGCCACCCTAACAGCCCCGTGAGCCACAAGAGAGACATCCCCGCCAATTTCTAGCGTATCACGGGGTCTATCCGTGAGAAATATTCACTTTTTTGAGTGCACATGCATTCCTGCTGCAAATGCCTCTGGAAGTTTCATGCGGTTCGTATGCAATGTGGCGACACGAAAATGACCCGTTTTCCCATTCCGAGGGATTTCTGTGCCACCCTAACAGCCCCGTGAGCCACAAGAGAGACATCCCCGCCCACTTCTAGCGTTTCACGGGGTCTCTCCGTGAAAAATATCACATTTTTTGAGTGCACATGCATTCCTGCTGCAAATGCCTCTGGAAGTTTCATGCGGTTCGCATGCAATGTGGCGACACGAAAATGACCCGTTTTTTCCCATTCCGAGGGATTTCTGTGCCACCCTAACAGCCCCGTGAGCCACAAGAGACACATCCCCGCCAATTTCTAGCGT
>NW_027423005.1:225000-227500 GCF_048934315.1 Petromyzon marinus
TTTGCTAAACCTGTTCTTCGACTCCTTGAATCTGTCTCTATCCCCACTCCTAAACGCTTCCTCCTTCTCCAACCTCAACCTTTTGAGCTTTGCTGAGAACCAGGGCTTGTTGTTGTTAAAGTTCACCCTGGTACGTGTTGGGATACAGCAGTCCTCACAGAAGCTGATGTACACAGCCTCTGTGAGTTCATCCAGACTATTGGTAGCAGTCGTGAACATATCCCAGTCAGTACAGTCTAAGCACGCCCGCAAATCTTCCACAGCCTCACTGGTCCACTGTTTAGATGTCCTCACAGCAGGTTTACAGAGTTTTAGTTGCTGCCTGTATGCACGAATCAGGTGGACCAAGGGAGTTCTGTGCGAGCCGAACAGCCCCGTGACCCACAAGAGAAACATCCCCGCCAAATTCGAGCGTTTGACGGGGTCTATCCGTGAAAAAATATTCACGTTTTTGAGTGCACATGCATTTCTGCTGCAAATGCCTCTGGAAGTTTCATGCCGTTCGTATGCCAATTGTGGCAACACGAAAATGACCCGTTTTCCCATTCCGAGGGATTTCTGTGCGACCCTAACAGCCCCGTGAGCCACAAGAGACACATCCCCGCCAATTTCTAGCGTTTCACGGGGTCTATCCGTGAAAAATATAGACGTTTTTGAGTGCACATGCATTTCTGCTGCAGATGCCTCTGGAAGTTTCATGCCGTTCGTACGCAATGTGGCAACACGAAAATGACCCCTTTTCCCATTCCGAGGGATTTCTGTGCGACCCTAACTAACAGCGCCCGTGAGCCACAAGAGAGACATCCCCGCCAATTTATAGCGTTTCACGGGGTCTATCCGTGAAAAATATAGACGTTTTTGAGTGCACATGCATTCCTGCTGCAAATGCCTCTGGAAGTTTCATGCCGTTCCTATGCAATGTGGCCACACAAAAATGACCCGTTTTCCCATTCCGAGGCATTTCTGTGCGACCCTAACAGCCCCGTGAGCCACAAGAGAGACATCCCCGCCAACTTCTAGCGTTTGACGGGGTCTATGCGTGAAAAATATTAAAATTTTTGAGTGCACGTGCCTTTCTGCTGCAAATGCCTCTGGAAGTTTCATGGCGTTCCTATGCAATGTGGCAACACGAAAATGACCCCTTTTCCCATTCCGAGGGAGTTCTGTGCCACCCTAACAGCCCCGTGAGCCACAAGAGACACATCCCCGCCAATTTCTAGCGTTTCACGGGGTCTATCCGTGAAACATATAGAAGTTTTTGAGTGCACATGCATTCCTGCTGCAAATGCCTCTGGAAGTTTCATGCGGTTCGTACGCAATGTGGCAACACGAAAATGACCCGTTTTCCCATTCCCAGGGATTTCTGTGCGACCCGAACAGCCCCGTGAGCCACAAGAGACACATCCCCGCCAATTTCTAGCGTTTCACGGGGTCTATCCGTGAAAAATATCAATTTTTTTTTGACTGCACATGCATTTCTGCTGCAAATGCCTCTGGAAGTTGCATGCGGTTCGCATGCAATGTGGCGACACGAAAATGACCCGTTTTCCCATTCCGAGGGATTTCTGTGCCACCCTAACAGCCCCGTGAGCCACAAGAGAGACATCCCCGCCAATTTCTAGCGTATCACGGGGTCTATCCGTGAGAAATATTCACTTTTTTGAGTGCACATGCATTCCTGCTGCAAATGCCTCTGGAAGTTTCATGCGGTTCGTATGCAATGTGGCGACACGAAAATGACCCGTTTTCCCATTCCGAGGGATTTCTGTGCCACCCTAACAGCCCCGTGAGCCACAAGAGAGACATCCCCGCCCACTTCTAGCGTTTCACGGGGTCTCTCCGTGAAAAATATCACATTTTTTGAGTGCACATGCATTCCTGCTGCAAATGCCTCTGGAAGTTTCATGCGGTTCGCATGCAATGTGGCGACACGAAAATGACCCGTTTTTTCCCATTCCGAGGGATTTCTGTGCCACCCTAACAGCCCCGTGAGCCACAAGAGACACATCCCCGCCAATTTCTAGCGTTTCACGGGGTCTATCCGTGAAAAATATTCAATTTTTTGACTGCACATGCATTTCTGCTGCAAATGCCTCTGGAAGTTTCATGCGGTTCGCATGCAATGTGGCGACACGAAAATGACCCGTTTTCCCATTCCGAGGGATTTCTGTGCCACCCTAACAGCCCCGTGAGCCACAAGAGAGACATCGCCGCCAATTTCTAGCGTTTCACGGGGTCTATCCGTGAAAAATATTCACTTTTTTGACTGCACATGCATTCCTACTGCAAATGCCTCTGGAAGTTTCATGCCGTTCGCATGCAATGTGGCAACACGAAAATGACCCGTTTTCCCATTCCAAGGGATTTCTGTGCCACCCTAACAGCCCCGTGAGCCACAAGAGACACATCCCCGCCAATTTCTAGCGTTTCACGGGGTCTATCCGTAAAAATGTAGCACGCACCAAAACGAGAAAAGATTTCCATCGCACCTGCACTATTG
>NW_027423005.1:235000-237500 GCF_048934315.1 Petromyzon marinus
CTCGTAGAAACTGCCACAGCATTGATGCTTTGTCCGATGAGATTGGTGAAAAACAAAGGCAAACGTTCAAAACCCGAGAACGACATTATTAAACCCAGGATATTACCCACACGATCTTGGATGAAGAAGAGAGCGGAAAAACGAGGAAGCTTCATGAAGCACCAGAAGCTCTTCTTTAAGAACCGCTCTCTTCTTGCGTCCTTAGTCCTGGATGGCACTGAACGTCATGAATGCCGAATCCCGAACGCAGATGTATATCGTTTTTACTGCGAAAAATGGGAGAAGGTGTTGCCATTCAATGGCCTGGGCCAATTTAAGTCATCAGGTGTTGCAAATAACGAATACTTTGAGCCCCTAATTTCGGTGGAGGAAGTTCAGACTGCCATACGGGCCATTAAACCAACGTCAGCAGCTGGGCCAGATGGCCTAACACGGGCTGCAATCTGTGCTGCCGACCCCGAGGGTCGGACACTGACTGCCCTATTTAATGCATGGATGATTACAGGAATTATTCCCAAAGAGTTGAAAAAGAATAGGACGATTCTTATTCCTAAGGTTATGGACGATGAAAAGCTGAAAGAATTGGGGAACTGGAGACCAATAACGATTGGTTCAATGATTCTGAGATTATTTTCCAGAATAATGACTGCACGTCTTGCTCGTGCTTGTCCCTTAAACCCAAGGCAGCGTGGTTTTATAGCGGCATCTGGCTGCTCTGAAAATCTTAAGGTGCTACAGGACCTTATGAGACATGCTAAGAAATTGCACAGGCCGTTGGCTGTCATGTTTATCGACATAGCGAAAGCTTTTGACTCGGTTTCGCATGCTCATATTTTATGGGTGTTAAGGCACAAGAAAGTAGATGAACACGTGGTGGGCATCATCCAGAACGCCTACGATCGGTGTACGACCTCGTTCAAAAGCAATGGCGAGTCGACTCGAGAAATTAGCATACGTGTTGGTGTCAAACAGGGTGACCCCATGTCACCCCTGCTCTTCAATCTTGCCATGGACCCTTTGATATGCACCCTAGAGTCACACGGAGTTGGGTACTCCATTGATACCGACCACGTGACAGCTCTTGCGTTTGCTGATGATTTGGTGTTGGTGAGCGAATCTTGGGTTGGTATGGCCGCCAATCTAGCGATCTTGGAATCATTTTGTGGGCTATCGGGATTGGAGGTTCAGGCCAGAAAGTGCCAGGGCTTCATGATAAGCCCAACCAAAGATTCATATACGGTGAACAACTGCGACCCATGGACTATCAAAAATAAAGATGTCCATATGATCCAACCTGATGAATCAACGAAATACCTTGGTCTGAAAATTGGCCCTTGGACTGGCACTATACAGCCTGATCTACATTGTCAGCTAAAGACATGGATCTCGAAAATCGATGAGGCGCCTCTGAAGCCAACTCAGAAGGTTGAACTACTCAATGCCTATGCCCTACCCAGATTGTTATATCCTGCAGACCACTCGGACTGCAAGCAATCAACTCTCCGTGGGTTGGACCAAGAGATTAGAAAGGCGGTAAAAGGATGGCTCCACCTTCCCGCTTCAACTTGTGATGGACTGTTATATGCCAGAGCCCGAGACGGAGGCCTTGCCATCTTGAAACTGGAAAAAACAATCCCTTCGGTTCAAGTTAGAAGGCTGCAACGTATAGCAAACTCGTCCGATGCTATCACCCGTAATATTGTGTCCTCGCAGGGTATGGAGGAAGAATACCGTAATTTGTGGGTACGAGCAGGGGGTGACAGTGATGCAATCCCAACATTCGTTCTCAGGGACTCGGTGTCAAAAGAACCTGTATATCCGAGACCCTGCGATTGGAGGGAGCATGAATTTCAGAGATGGTGCGAAAAGCCGGTTCAAGGAAGGGGCATTGTAAACTTTGCGCATGATAGAATCAGTAATGCTTGGTTGAGGCCATGGTGCGGCTTTAAACAATGCTTCTTTATCGCAGCACTACAACTAAGGGCAAATATTTACCCAACAAGAGAAAGCTTGAACAGAGGCAGAGATGGGGCCTTACGTTCCTGCAGGAAATGCTCTGCCAGACTCGAGTCCCTTTCGCACATTCTCGGTCAATGTCCTGCAGTACAGAAAGCAAGAATTGCGCGACATAACAAGATCAGTAACATTCTGGCAGACGAAGCGGCTAGATTGGGCTGGTCTGTATACAAAGAGCCACGGTTCATATCCGAGACGGGAGAGATGAGAAAGCCTGACCTCGTGTTTGCAAAAGATGAGGAGGCGGTTGTGATCGATGTCACCGTCCGTTTTGAGCTTTCAAAGAATACCTTGTCAGATGCTGCCTCGCACAAAGTTTCGTACTATACCCCTCTTGGTGATCAAGTCAAAGTGCTGACGAAGGCTAGCAAGGTCACATTCTTTGGATTCCCGGTTGGGGCAAGAGGAAAGTGGCCCCTTGAGAATAACGAGGTACTTACCTCCCTGGGCCTGACCAAACCCAGAACGACATCACTGGCCAAGA
>NW_027423005.1:242500-245000 GCF_048934315.1 Petromyzon marinus
TTTTGACTGCGGAGTCTAACAGGGTGATGGCGGTGAGTGGGGCTGTATTCTTCCTGAAGTCCACAACCATCTCAACTGTCCTTAGAGCATTTAGCTCTAAGTTGTTCTGGCTACACCAGGTCACCAGGTTGTCAGCTTCCCACCTATAGTCAGACTCATCCCCACCAGAGATCAGCCCAATGAGGGTGGTGTCGTCCGACAAACTTCAAGAGTTTGACGGACAGATGATTGGAGGCGCAGCTGTTGGTATACAGGGAGAAGAGCAGTGGGCAAAGGACGCAGCCCTGAGGAGTTCCCGTGCTGATGGACCTGGAGTCAGAGACTTCTGTTCCCGGCTTAACGCACTGCTTCCTGTCAGAGAGGAAGTCTGTGATCCACCTGCAGGTGGAGTAGGGCACGTTCAGCTGGAAGAGCTTGTCCTGAAGCAGGGCAGGGATGATGGTGTTGAAGGCAGAGCTGAAGTCCACAAACAGGATCCTGGCGTAGGATGCTGGGGCGTCCACATGCTGTAGGGTGAAGTGGAGGGCCATGTTAACTGCGTCGTCCACAGACCTGTTGGCTCTGTAGGCAAACTGAAGGGGGTCCAGGAGAGGGTCTGTGATGGCTTTGAGGTGTGCCAGGAGCAGGCGCTCAAAAGACTTCATTACCACAGATGTAAGGGCGACCGGTCTGTAATCATTTAGTCCTCTTGGCCTTAGCTTTTTGGGCACAGCGATGATGGTGGAGGACTTGAGACAGGCTGGTACATGGCATGTCTCCAGGGAGGTGTTAAAGATGTTGGTGAACACCGGAGACAGCTGGTCAGCGCAGTGCCTGAGGGTGGCTGGAGAGACAGAGTCCGGCCCGGCTGCTTTGCGTGGATTCTGCCTCTTGAAAAGCCCATTAACTTCTCCCTCCTGAAAGGAGAGAGTCGTTTCTGTAGTATGGGTGGGGGATGGGGCCTCTTGGGTGGGAAGGGGTGGTTCAGGACAGTCCAATTGTCTTTCAAATCTATGGTAGAACTCGTTCAGGTCGTTGGCTAGGCGGGAGTCGTTAGTGGTGTGGGGCGCTCTGGGTTTGTAGTTGGTGATGTGCCTGAGCCCTTTGGCAGACAGAAGCAGCGTCGTTAGTAGAGAACTGGTGTTTTAGTGTCTCTGAGTACAGTCGTTTAGCCTCTCTCACCGCTTTGCTAAACCTGTTCTTCGACTCCTTGAATCTGTCTCTATCCCCACTCCTAAACGCTTCCTCCTTCTCCAACCTCAACCTTTTGAGCTTTGCTGAGAACCAGGGCTTGTTGTTGTTAAAGTTCACCCTGGTACGTGTTGGGATACAGCAGTCCTCACAGAAGCTGATGTACACAGCCTCTGTGAGTTCATCCAGACTATTGGTAGCAGTCGTGAACATATCCCAGTCAGTACAGTCTAAGCACGCCCGCAAATCTTCCACAGCCTCACTGGTCCACTGTTTAGATGTCCTCACAGCAGGTTTACAGAGTTTTAGTTGCTGCCTGTATGCACGAATCAGGTGGACCAAGGGAGTTCTGTGCGAGCCGAACAGCCCCGTGACCCACAAGAGAAACATCCCCGCCAAATTCGAGCGTTTGACGGGGTCTATCCGTGAAAAAATATTCACGTTTTTGAGTGCACATGCATTTCTGCTGCAAATGCCTCTGGAAGTTTCATGCCGTTCGTATGCCAATTGTGGCAACACGAAAATGACCCGTTTTCCCATTCCGAGGGATTTCTGTGCGACCCTAACAGCCCCGTGAGCCACAAGAGACACATCCCCGCCAATTTCTAGCGTTTCACGGGGTCTATCCGTGAAAAATATAGACGTTTTTGAGTGCACATGCATTTCTGCTGCAGATGCCTCTGGAAGTTTCATGCCGTTCGTACGCAATGTGGCAACACGAAAATGACCCCTTTTCCCATTCCGAGGGATTTCTGTGCGACCCTAACTAACAGCGCCCGTGAGCCACAAGAGAGACATCCCCGCCCACTTCTAGCGTTTCACGGGGTCTATCCGTGAGAAATATTCACTTTTTTGAGTGCACATGCATTCCTGCTGCAAATGCCTCTGGAAGTTTCATGCCGTTCCTATGCAATGTGGCCACACAAAAATGACCCGTTTTCCCATTCCGAGGCATTTCTGTGCGACCCTAACAGCCCCGTGAGCCACAAGAGAGACATCCCCGCCAACTTCTAGCGTTTGACGGGGTCTATGCGTGAAAAATATTAAAATTTTTGAGTGCACGTGCCTTTCTGCTGCAAATGCCTCTGGAAGTTTCATGGCGTTCCTATGCAATGTGGCAACACGAAAATGACCCCTTTTCCCATTCCGAGGGAGTTCTGTGCCACCCTAACAGCCCCGTGAGCCACAAGAGACACATCCCCGCCAATTTCTAGCGTTTCACGGGGTCTATCCGTGAAACATATAGAAGTTTTTGAGTGCACATGCATTCCTGCTGCAAATGCCTCTGGAAGTTTCATGCGGTTCGTACGCAATGTGGCAACACGAAAAT
>NW_027423005.1:270000-272500 GCF_048934315.1 Petromyzon marinus
CCAGGAGCAGGCGCTCAAAAGACTTCATTACCACAGATGTAAGGGCGACCGGTCTGTAATCATTTAGTCCTGTTGGCCTTAGCTTTTTGGGCACAGCGATGATGGTGGAGGACTTGAGACAGGCTGGTACATGGCATGTCTCCAGGGAGGTGTTAAAGATGTTGGTGAACACCGGAGACAGCTGGTCAGCGCAGTGCCTGAGGGTGGCTGGAGAGACAGAGTCCGGCCCGGCTGCTTTGCGTGGATTCTGCCTCTTGAAAAGCCCATTAACTTCTCCCTCCTGAAAGGAGAGAGTCGTTTCTGTAGTATGGGTGGGGGATGGGGCCTCTTGGGTGGGAAGGGGTGGTTCAGGACAGTCCAATTGTCTTTCAAATCTACGGTAGAACTCGTTCAGGTCGTTGGCTAGGCGGGAGTCGTTAGTGGTGTGGGGCGCTCTGGGTTTGTAGTTGGTGATGTGCCTGAGCCCTTTGGCAGACAGAAGCAGCGTCGTTAGTAGAGAACTGGTGTTTTAGTGTCTCTGAGTACAGTCGTTTAGCCTCTCTCACCGCTTTGCTAAACCTGTTCTTCGACTCCTTGAATCTGTCTCTATCCCCACTCCTAAACGCTTCCTCCTTCTCCAACCTCAACCTTTTGAGCTTTGCTGAGAACCAGGGCTTGTTGTTGTTAAAGTTCACCCTGGTACGTGTTGGGATACAGCAGTCCTCACAGAAGCTGATGTACACAGCCTCTGTGAGTTCATCCAGACTATTGGTAGCAGTCGTGAACATATCCCAGTCAGTACAGTCTAAGCACGCCCGCAAATCTTCCACAGCCTCACTGGTCCACTGTTTAGATGTCCTCACAGCAGGTTTACAGAGTTTTAGTTGCTGCCTGTATGCACGAATCAGGTGGACCAAGGGAGTTCTGTGCGAGCCGAACAGCCCCGTGACCCACAAGAGAAACATCCCCGCCAAATTCGAGCGTTTGACGGGGTCTATCCGTGAAAAAATATTCACGTTTTTGAGTGCACATGCATTTCTGCTGCAAATGCCTCTGGAAGTTTCATGCCGTTCGTATGCCAATTGTGGCAACACGAAAATGACCCGTTTTCCCATTCCGAGGGATTTCTGTGCGACCCTAACAGCCCCGTGAGCCACAAGAGACACATCCCCGCCAATTTCTAGCGTTTCACGGGGTCTATCCGTGAAAAATATAGACGTTTTTGAGTGCACATGCATTTCTGCTGCAGATGCCTCTGGAAGTTTCATGCCGTTCGTACGCAATGTGGCAACACGAAAATGACCCCTTTTCCCATTCCGAGGGATTTCTGTGCGACCCTAACTAACAGCGCCCGTGAGCCACAAGAGAGACATCCCCGCCAATTTATAGCGTTTCACGGGGTCTATCCGTGAAAAATATAGACGTTTTTGAGTGCACATGCATTCCTGCTGCAAATGCCTCTGGAAGTTTCATGCCGTTCCTATGCAATGTGGCCACACAAAAATGACCCGTTTTCCCATTCCGAGGCATTTCTGTGCGACCCTAACAGCCCCGTGAGCCACAAGAGAGACATCCCCGCCAACTTCTAGCGTTTGACGGGGTCTATGCGTGAAAAATATTAAAATTTTTGAGTGCACGTGCCTTTCTGCTGCAAATGCCTCTGGAAGTTTCATGGCGTTCCTATGCAATGTGGCAACACGAAAATGACCCCTTTTCCCATTCCGAGGGAGTTCTGTGCCACCCTAACAGCCCCGTGAGCCACAAGAGACACATCCCCGCCAATTTCTAGCGTTTCACGGGGTCTATCCGTGAAACATATAGAAGTTTTTGAGTGCACATGCATTTCTGCTGCAAATGCCTCTGGAAGTTGCATGCGGTTCGCATGCAATGTGGCGACACGAAAATGACCCGTTTTCCCATTCCGAGGGATTTCTGTGCCACCCTAACAGCCCCGTGAGCCACAAGAGAGACATCCCCGCCAATTTCTAGCGTATCACGGGGTCTATCCGTGAGAAATATTCACTTTTTTGAGTGCACATGCATTCCTGCTGCAAATGCCTCTGGAAGTTTCATGCGGTTCGTATGCAATGTGGCGACACGAAAATGACCCGTTTTCCCATTCCGAGGGATTTCTGTGCCACCCTAACAGCCCCGTGAGCCACAAGAGAGACATCCCCGCCCACTTCTAGCGTTTCACGGGGTCTCTCCGTGAAAAATATCACATTTTTTGAGTGCACATGCATTCCTGCTGCAAATGCCTCTGGAAGTTTCATGCGGTTCGCATGCAATGTGGCGACACGAAAATGACCCGTTTTTTCCCATTCCGAGGGATTTCTGTGCCACCCTAACAGCCCCGTGAGCCACAAGAGACACATCCCCGCCAATTTCTAGCGTTTCACGGGGTCTATCCGTGAAAAATATTCAATTTTTTGACTGCACATGCATTTCTGCTGCAAATGCCTCTGGAAGTTTCATGCGGTTCGCATGCAATGTGGCGACACGAAAATGACCCGTTTTCCCA
>NW_027423005.1:280000-282500 GCF_048934315.1 Petromyzon marinus
AAGTAGAACAGCTGGCCATTTTAGAGTTGCAGTTTCAGGGGAAAAAGAATATCAATAAGATAATTGCTGAAGCGCTTGGGACTAAGACCAACAAGCAAGTCTCTGACAAGAGACGGGACCTAAGTAAAAAGACAGGGGCCCCCATGTCAGACAGCTTACATTTTTCTTCTAGGCCTCTTGAGACATTGTCTCCCCCACCAAATGTAACAACGGGGACTTCATCCATACTCGCTCAAGCAGCTGAGCGGCTTACGAATGAGAATTCTGGGACCCTGGAAAAGCCTGCAATGGAGGCAATAAAGGCTTGGCTTAACGGCGAGGGCCAACATGATGCCCTCGTAGAAACTGCCACAGCATTGATGCTTTGTCCGATGAGATTGGTGAAAAACAAAGGTAAACGTTCAAAACCCGAGAACGACATTATTAAACCCAGGATATATTACCCACACGAGGAAGCTTCATGAAGCACCAGAAGCTCTTCTTTAAGAACCGCTCTCTTCTTGCGTCCTTAGTCCTGGATGGCACTGAACGTCATGAATGCCGAATCCCGAACGCAGATGTATATCGTTTTTACTGCGAAAAATGGGAGAAGGTGTTGCCATTCAATGGCCTGGGCCAATTTAAGTCATCAGGTGTTGCAAATAACGAATACTTTGAGCCCCTAATTTCGGTGGAGGAAGTTCAGACTGCCATACGGGCCATTAAACCAACGTCAGCAGCTGGGCCAGATGGCCTAACACGGGCTGCAATCTGTGCTGCCGACCCCGAGGGTCGGACACTGACTGCCCTATTTAATGCATGGATGATTACAGGAATTATTCCCAAAGAGTTGAAAAAGAATAGGACGATTCTTATTCCTAAGGTTATGGACGATGAAAAGCTGAAAGAATTGGGGAACTGGAGACCAATAACGATTGGTTCAATGATTCTGAGATTATTTTCCAGAATAATGACTGCACGTCTTGCTCGTGCTTGTCCTTTAAACCCAAGGCAGCGTGGTTTTATAGCGGCATCTGGCTGCTCTGAAAATCTTAAGGTGCTACAGGACCTTATGAGACACGCTAAGAAATTGCACAGGCCGTTGGCTGTCATGTTCATCGACATAGCGAAAGCTTTTGACTCGGTTTCGCATGCTCATATTTTATGGGTGTTAAGGCACAAGAAAGTAGATGAACACGTGGTGGGCATCATCCAGAACGCCTACGATCGGTGTACGACCTCGTTCAAAAGCAATGGCGAGTCGACTCGAGAAATTAGCATACGTGTTGGTGTCAAACAGGGTGACCCCATGTCACCCCTGCTCTTCAATCTTGCCATGGACCCTTTGATATGCACCCTAGAGTCACACGGAGTTGGGTACTCCATTGATACCGACCACGTGACAGCTCTTGCGTTTGCTGATGATTTGGTGTTGGTGAGCGAATCTTGGGTTGGTATGGCCGCCAATCTAGCGATCTTGGAATCATTTTGTGGGCTATCGGGATTGGAGGTTCAGGCCAGAAAGTGCCAGGGCTTCATGATAAGCCCAACCAAAGATTCATATACGGTGAACAACTGCGACCCATGGACTATCAAAAATAAAGATGTCCATATGATCCAACCTGATGAATCAACGAAATACCTTGGTCTGAAAATTGGCCCTTGGACTGGCACTATACAGCCTGATCTACATTGTCAGCTAAAGACATGGATCTCGAAAATCGATGAGGCGCCTCTGAAGCCAACTCAGAAGGTTGAACTACTCAATGCCTATGCCCTACCCAGATTGTTATATCCTGCAGACCACTCGGACTGCAAGCAATCAACTCTCCGTGGGTTGGACCAAGAGATTAGAAAGGCGGTAAAAGGATGGCTCCACCTTCCCGCTTCAACTTGTGATGGACTGTTATATGCCAGAGCCCGAGACGGAGGCCTTGCCATCTTGAAACTGGAAAAAACAATCCCTTCGGTTCAAGTTAGAAGGCTGCAACGTATAGCAAACTCGTCCGATGCTATCACCCGTAATATTGTGTCCTCGCAGGGTATGGAGGAAGAATACCGTAATTTGTGGGTACGAGCAGGGGGTGACAGTGATGCAATCCCAACATTCGTTCTCAGGGACTCGGTGTCAAAAGAACCTGTATATCCGAGACCCTGCGATTGGAGGGAGCATGAATTTCAGAGATGGTGCGAAAAGCCGGTTCAAGGAAGGGGCATTGTAAACTTTGCGCATGATAGAATCAGTAATGCTTGGTTGAGGCCATGGTGCGGCTTTAAACAATGCTTCTTTATCGCAGCACTACAACTAAGGGCAAATATTTACCCAACAAGAGAAAGCTTGAACAGAGGCAGAGATGGGGCCTTACGTTCCTGCAGGAAATGCTCTGCCAGACTCGAGTCCCTTTCGCACATTCTCGGTCAATGTCCTGCAGTACAGAAAGCAAGAATTGCGCGACATAACAAGATCAGTAACATTCTGGCAGACGAAGCGGCTAGATTGGGCTGGTCTGTATACAAAGAG
>NW_027423005.1:287500-290000 GCF_048934315.1 Petromyzon marinus
AGGTCCTCGAGGGTTGGTAGATTGCAGGCAATTACCTTCTCAGCAGTGTGCATGATACGCTGCAGTCTGCTCTTGTCCTTGGCAGTGGCAACAGCGTACCAGACGGTTATGGAGGAGGTGAGGATGGATTCAATGATCGCTGTATAGAATTGCACCATCATTGTCTTTGGCAGGTTGCATTTCTTCAGCTGCCGTCGAAAGTACATCCTCTGTTGAGCTCTCTTGGCGAGGGAGCTGATGTTCAGTTCCCACTTGAGGTCCCGGCAGAGAATAGTGCCCAGGAAGCGGAAGGACTCCACAATTTTGACTGCGGAGTCTAACAGGGTGATGGCGGTGAGTGGGGCTGTATTCTTCCTGAAGTCCACAACCATCTCAACTGTCCTTAGAGCATTTAGCTCTAAGTTGTTCTGGCTACACCAGGTCACCAGGTTGTCAGCTTCCCACCTATAGTCAGACTCATCCCCACCAGAGATCAGCCCAATGAGGGTGGTGTCGTCCGACAAACTTCAAGAGTTTGACGGACAGATGATTGGAGGCGCAGCTGTTGGTATACAGGGAGAAGAGCAGTGGGCAAAGGACGCAGCCCTGAGGAGTTCCCGTGCTGATGGACCTGGAGTCAGAGACTTCTGTTCCCGGCTTAACGCACTGCTTCCTGTCAGAGAGGAAGTCTGTGATCCACCTGCAGGTGGAGTAGGGCACGTTCAGCTGGAAGAGCTTGTCCTGAAGCAGGGCAGGGATGATGGTGTTGAAGGCAGAGCTGAAGTCCACAAACAGGATCCTGGCGTAGGATGCTGGGGCGTCCACATGCTGTAGGGTGAAGTGGAGGGCCATGTTAACTGCGTCGTCCACAGACCTGTTGGCTCTGTAGGCAAACTGAAGGGGGTCCAGGAGAGGGTCTGTGATGGCTTTGAGGTGTGCCAGGAGCAGGCGCTCAAAAGACTTCATTACCACAGATGTAAGGGCGACCGGTCTGTAATCATTTAGTCCTGTTGGCCTTAGCTTTTTGGGCACAGCGATGATGGTGGAGGACTTGAGACAGGCTGGTACATGGCATGTCTCCAGGGAGGTGTTAAAGATGTTGGTGAACACCGGAGACAGCTGGTCAGCGCAGTGCCTGAGGGTGGCTGGAGAGACAGAGTCCGGCCCGGCTGCTTTGCGTGGATTCTGCCTCTTGAAAAGCCCATTAACTTCTCCCTCCTGAAAGGAGAGAGTCGTTTCTGTAGTATGGGTGGGGGATGGGGCCTCTTGGGTGGGAAGGGGTGGTTCAGGACAGTCCAATTGTCTTTCAAATCTACGGTAGAACTCGTTCAGGTCGTTGGCTAGGCGGGAGTCGTTAGTGGTGTGGGGCGCTCTGGGTTTGTAGTTGGTGATGTGCCTGAGCCCTTTGGCAGACAGAAGCAGCGTCGTTAGTAGAGAACTGGTGTTTTAGTGTCTCTGAGTACAGTCGTTTAGCCTCTCTCACCGCTTTGCTAAACCTGTTCTTCGACTCCTTGAATCTGTCTCTATCCCCACTCCTAAACGCTTCCTCCTTCTCCAACCTCAACCTTTTGAGCTTTGCTGAGAACCAGGGCTTGTTGTTGTTAAAGTTCACCCTGGTACGTGTTGGGATACAGCAGTCCTCACAGAAGCTGATGTACACAGCCTCTGTGAGTTCATCCAGACTATTGGTAGCAGTCGTGAACATATCCCAGTCAGTACAGTCTAAGCACGCCCGCAAATCTTCCACAGCCTCACTGGTCCACTGTTTAGATGTCCTCACAGCAGGTTTACAGAGTTTTAGTTGCTGCCTGTATGCACGAATCAGGTGGACCAAGGGAGTTCTGTGCGAGCCGAACAGCCCCGTGACCCACAAGAGAAACATCCCCGCCAAATTCGAGCGTTTGACGGGGTCTATCCGTGAAAAAATATTCACGTTTTTGAGTGCACATGCATTTCTGCTGCAAATGCCTCTGGAAGTTTCATGCCGTTCGTATGCCAATTGTGGCAACACGAAAATGACCCGTTTTCCCATTCCGAGGGATTTCTGTGCGACCCTAACAGCCCCGTGAGCCACAAGAGACACATCCCCGCCAATTTCTAGCGTTTCACGGGGTCTATCCGTGAAAAATATAGACGTTTTTGAGTGCACATGCATTTCTGCTGCAGATGCCTCTGGAAGTTTCATGCCGTTCGTACGCAATGTGGCAACACGAAAATGACCCCTTTTCCCATTCCGAGGGATTTCTGTGCGACCCTAACTAACAGCGCCCGTGAGCCACAAGAGAGACATCCCCGCCAATTTATAGCGTTTCACGGGGTCTATCCGTGAAAAATATAGACGTTTTTGAGTGCACATGCATTCCTGCTGCAAATGCCTCTGGAAGTTTCATGCCGTTCCTATGCAATGTGGCCACACAAAAATGACCCGTTTTCCCATTCCGAGGCATTTCTGTGCGACCCTAACAGCCCCGTGAGCCACAAGAGAGACATCCCCGCCAACTTCTAGCGTTTGACGGGGTCT
>NW_027423005.1:325000-327500 GCF_048934315.1 Petromyzon marinus
TTAGTCCTGGATGGCACTGAACGTCATGAATGCCGAATCCCGAACGCAGATGTATATCGTTTTTACTGCGAAAAATGGGAGAAGGTGTTGCCATTCAATGGCCTGGGCCAATTTAAGTCATCAGGTGTTGCAAATAACAAATACTTTGAGCCCCTAATTTCGGTGGAGGAAGTTCAGACTGCCATACGGGCCATTAAACCAACGTCAGCAGCTGGGCCAGATGGCCTAACAAGGGCTGCAATCTGTGCTGCCGACCCCGAGGGTCGGACACTGACAGCCCTATTTAATGCATGGATGATTACAGGAATTATTCCCAAAGAGTTGAAAAAGAATAGGACGATTCTTATTCCTAAGGTTATGGACGATGAAAAGCTGAAAGAATTGGGGAACTGGAGACCAATAACGATTGGTTCAATGATTCTGAGATTATTTTCCAGAATAATGACTGCACGTCTTGCTCGTGCTTGTCCCTTAAACCCAAGGCAGCGTGGTTTTATAGCGGCATCTGGCTGCTCTGAAAATCTTAAGGTGCTACAGGACCTTATGAGACACGCTAAGAAATTGCACAGGCCGTTGGCTGTCATGTTCATCGACATAGCGAAAGCTTTTGACTCGGTTTCGCATGCTCATATTTTATGGGTGTTAAGGCACAAGAAAGTAGATGAACACGTGGTGGGCATCATCCAGAACGCCTACGATCGGTGTACGACCTCGTTCAAAAGCAATGGCGAGTCGACTCGAGAAATTAGCATACGTGTTGGTGTCAAACAGGGTGACCCCATGTCACCCCTGCTCTTCAATCTTGCCATGGACCCTTTGATATGCACCCTAGAGTCACACGGAGTTGGGTACTCCATTGATACCGACCACGTGACAGCTCTTGCGTTTGCTGATGATTTGGTGTTGGTGAGCGAATCTTGGGTTGGTATGGCCGCCAATCTAGTGATCTTGGAATCATTTTGTGGGCTATCGGGATTGGAGGTTCAGGCCAGAAAGTGCCAGGGCTTCATGATAAGCCCAACCAAAGATTCATATACGGTGAACAACTGCGACCCATGGACTATCAAAAATAAAGATGTCCATATGATCCAACCTGATGAATCAACGAAATACCTTGGTCTGAAAATTGGCCCTTGGACTGGCACTATACAGCCTGATCTACATTGTCAGCTAAAGACATGGATCTCGAAAATCGATGAGGCGCCTCTGAAGCCAACTCAGAAGGTTGAACTACTCAATGCCTATGCCCTACCCAGATTGTTATATCCTGCAGACCACTCGGACTGCAAGCAATCAACTCTCCGTGGGTTGGACCAAGAGATTAGAAAGGCGGTAAAAGGATGGCTCCACCTTCCCGCTTCAACTTGTGATGGACTGTTATATGCCAGAGCCCGAGACGGAGGCCTTGCCATCTTGAAACTGGAAAAAACAATCCCTTCGGTTCAAGTTAGAAGGCTGCAACGTATAGCAAACTCGTCCGATGCTATCACCCGTAATATTGTGTCCTCGCAGGGTATGGAGGAAGAATACCGTAATTTGTGGGTACGAGCAGGGGGTGACAGTGATGCAATCCCAACATTCGTTCTCAGGGACTCGGTGTCAAAAGAACCTGTATATCCGAGACCCTGCGATTGGAGGGAGCATGAATTTCAGAGATGGTGCGAAAAGCCGGTTCAAGGAAGGGGCATTGTAAACTTTGCGCATGATAGAATCAGTAATGCTTGGTTGAGGCCATGGTGCGGCTTTAAACAATGCTTTTTTATCGCAGCACTACAACTAAGGGCAAATATTTACCCAACAAGAGAAAGCTTGAACAGAGGCAGAGATGGGGCCTTACGTTCCTGCAGGAAATGCTCTGCCAGACTCGAGTCCCTTTCGCACATTCTCGGTCAATGTCCTGCAGTACAGAAAGCAAGAATTGCGCGACATAACAAGATCAGTAACATTCTGGCAGACGAAGCGGCTAGATTGGGCTGGTCTGTATACAAAGAGCCACGGTTCATATCCGAGACGGGAGAGATGAGAAAGCCTGACCTCGTGTTTGCAAAAGATGAGGAGGCGGTTGTGATCGATGTCACCGTCCGTTTTGAGCTTTCAAAGAATACCTTGTCAGATGCTGCCTCGCACAAAGTTTCGTACTATACCCCTCTTGGTGATCAAGTCAAAGTGCTGACGAAGGCTAGCAAGGTCACATTCTTTGGATTCCCGGTTGGGGCAAGAGGAAAGTGGCCCCTTGAGAATAACGAGGTACTTACCTCCCTGGGCCTGACCAAACCCAGAACGACATCACTGGCCAAGATGATTTCCCGCAGAACGCTGCTTTTCTCTCTTGATATTCTGAGAATGTTCTGTGGAAATTATGCGGTCTATGAACAGTCATAGACAACCTCCGAAACAAATAATAGTTTTGTTTTAAGATGTCATTTGTTTTAGATTGATTTTGTTATTTTCGAAGGTGAAGTCGGTTTTTATTTCATTTTACTATTTTCCACAATTTAGA
>NW_027423005.1:332500-335000 GCF_048934315.1 Petromyzon marinus
GTGGGCAAAGGACGCAGCCCTGAGGAGTTCCCGTGCTGATGGACCTGGAGTCAGAGACTTCTGTTCCCGGCTTAACGCACTGCTTCCTGTCAGAGAGGAAGTCTGTGATCCACCTGCAGGTGGAGTAGGGCACGTTCAGCTGGAAGAGCTTGTCCTGAAGCAGGGCAGGGATGATGGTGTTGAAGGCAGAGCTGAAGTCCACAAACAGGATCCTGGCGTAGGATGCTGGGGCGTCCACATGCTGTAGGGTGAAGTGGAGGGCCATGTTAACTGCGTCGTCCACAGACCTGTTGGCTCTGTAGGCAAACTGAAGGGGGTCCAGGAGAGGGTCTGTGATGGCTTTGAGGTGTGCCAGGAGCAGGCGCTCAAAAGACTTCATTACCACAGATGTAAGGGCGACCGGTCTGTAATCATTTAGTCCTGTTGGCCTTAGCTTTTTGGGCACAGCGATGATGGTGGAGGACTTGAGACAGGCTGGTACATGGCATGTCTCCAGGGAGGTGTTAAAGATGTTGGTGAACACCGGAGACAGCTGGTCAGCGCAGTGCCTGAGGGTGGCTGGAGAGACAGAGTCCGGCCCGGCTGCTTTGCGTGGATTCTGCCTCTTGAAAAGCCCATTAACTTCTCCCTCCTGAAAGGAGAGAGTCGTTTCTGTAGTATGGGTGGGGGATGGGGCCTCTTGGGTGGGAAGGGGTGGTTCAGGACAGTCCAATTGTCTTTCAAATCTACGGTAGAACTCGTTCAGGTCGTTGGCTAGGCGGGAGTCGTTAGTGGTGTGGGGCGCTCTGGGTTTGTAGTTGGTGATGTGCCTGAGCCCTTTGGCAGACAGAAGCAGCGTCGTTAGTAGAGAACTGGTGTTTTAGTGTCTCTGAGTACAGTCGTTTAGCCTCTCTCACCGCTTTGCTAAACCTGTTCTTCGACTCCTTGAATCTGTCTCTATCCCCACTCCTAAACGCTTCCTCCTTCTCCAACCTCAACCTTTTGAGCTTTGCTGAGAACCAGGGCTTGTTGTTGTTAAAGTTCACCCTGGTACGTGTTGGGATACAGCAGTCCTCACAGAAGCTGATGTACACAGCCTCTGTGAGTTCATCCAGACTATTGGTAGCAGTCGTGAACATATCCCAGTCAGTACAGTCTAAGCACGCCCGCAAATCTTCCACAGCCTCACTGGTCCACTGTTTAGATGTCCTCACAGCAGGTTTACAGAGTTTTAGTTGCTGCCTGTATGCACGAATCAGGTGGACCAAGGGAGTTCTGTGCGAGCCGAACAGCCCCGTGACCCACAAGAGAAACATCCCCGCCAAATTCGAGCGTTTGACGGGGTCTATCCGTGAAAAAATATTCACGTTTTTGAGTGCACATGCATTTCTGCTGCAAATGCCTCTGGAAGTTTCATGCCGTTCGTATGCCAATTGTGGCAACACGAAAATGACCCGTTTTCCCATTCCGAGGGATTTCTGTGCGACCCTAACAGCCCCGTGAGCCACAAGAGACACATCCCCGCCAATTTCTAGCGTTTCACGGGGTCTATCCGTGAAAAATATAGACGTTTTTGAGTGCACATGCATTTCTGCTGCAGATGCCTCTGGAAGTTTCATGCCGTTCGTACGCAATGTGGCAACACGAAAATGACCCCTTTTCCCATTCCGAGGGATTTCTGTGCGACCCTAACTAACAGCGCCCGTGAGCCACAAGAGAGACATCCCCGCCAATTTATAGCGTTTCACGGGGTCTATCCGTGAAAAATATAGACGTTTTTGAGTGCACATGCATTCCTGCTGCAAATGCCTCTGGAAGTTTCATGCCGTTCCTATGCAATGTGGCCACACAAAAATGACCCGTTTTCCCATTCCGAGGCATTTCTGTGCGACCCTAACAGCCCCGTGAGCCACAAGAGAGACATCCCCGCCAACTTCTAGCGTTTGACGGGGTCTATGCGTGAAAAATATTAAAATTTTTGAGTGCACGTGCCTTTCTGCTGCAAATGCCTCTGGAAGTTTCATGGCGTTCCTATGCAATGTGGCAACACGAAAATGACCCCTTTTCCCATTCCGAGGGAGTTCTGTGCCACCCTAACAGCCCCGTGAGCCACAAGAGACACATCCCCGCCAATTTCTAGCGTTTCACGGGGTCTATCCGTGAAACATATAGAAGTTTTTGAGTGCACATGCATTCCTGCTGCAAATGCCTCTGGAAGTTTCATGCGGTTCGTACGCAATGTGGCAACACGAAAATGACCCGTTTTCCCATTCCCAGGGATTTCTGTGCGACCCGAACAGCCCCGTGAGCCACAAGAGACACATCCCCGCCAATTTCTAGCGTTTCACGGGGTCTATCCGTGAAAAATATCAATTTTTTTTTGACTGCACATGCATTTCTGCTGCAAATGCCTCTGGAAGTTGCATGCGGTTCGCATGCAATGTGGCGACACGAAAATGACCCGTTTTCCCATTCCGAGGGATTTCTGTGCCACCCTAACAGCCCCGTGAGCCACAAGAGA
>NW_027423005.1:345000-347500 GCF_048934315.1 Petromyzon marinus
GCTGGTACATGGCATGTCTCCAGGGAGGTGTTAAAGATGTTGGTGAACACCGGAGACAGCTGGTCAGCGCAGTGCCTGAGGGTGGCTGGAGAGACAGAGTCCGGCCCGGCTGCTTTGCGTGGATTCTGCCTCTTGAAAAGCCCATTAACTTCTCCCTCCTGAAAGGAGAGAGTCGTTTCTGTAGTATGGGTGGGGGATGGGGCCTCTTGGGTGGGAAGGGGTGGTTCAGGACAGTCCAATTGTCTTTCAAATCTACGGTAGAACTCGTTCAGGTCGTTGGCTAGGCGGGAGTCGTTAGTGGTGTGGGGCGCTCTGGGTTTGTAGTTGGTGATGTGCCTGAGCCCTTTGGCAGACAGAAGCAGCGTCGTTAGTAGAGAACTGGTGTTTTAGTGTCTCTGAGTACAGTCGTTTAGCCTCTCTCACCGCTTTGCTAAACCTGTTCTTCGACTCCTTGAATCTGTCTCTATCCCCACTCCTAAACGCTTCCTCCTTCTCCAACCTCAACCTTTTGAGCTTTGCTGAGAACCAGGGCTTGTTGTTGTTAAAGTTCACCCTGGTACGTGTTGGGATACAGCAGTCCTCACAGAAGCTGATGTACACAGCCTCTGTGAGTTCATCCAGACTATTGGTAGCAGTCGTGAACATATCCCAGTCAGTACAGTCTAAGCACGCCCGCAAATCTTCCACAGCCTCACTGGTCCAGTGTTTAGATGTCCTCACAGCAGGTTTACAGAGTTTTAGTTGCTGCCTGTATGCACGAATCAGGTGGACCAAGGGAGTTCTGTGCGAGCCGAACAGCCCCGTGACCCACAAGAGAAACATCCCCGCCAAATTCGAGCGTTTGACGGGGTCTATCCGTGAAAAAATATTCACGTTTTTGAGTGCACATGCATTTCTGCTGCAAATGCCTCTGGAAGTTTCATGCCGTTCGTATGCCAATTGTGGCAACACGAAAATGACCCGTTTTCCCATTCCGAGGGATTTCTGTGCGACCCTAACAGCCCCGTGAGCCACAAGAGACACATCCCCGCCAATTTCTAGCGTTTCACGGGGTCTATCCGTGAAAAATATAGACGTTTTTGAGTGCACATGCATTTCTGCTGCAGATGCCTCTGGAAGTTTCATGCCGTTCGTACGCAATGTGGCAACACGAAAATGACCCCTTTTCCCATTCCGAGGGATTTCTGTGCGACCCTAACTAACAGCGCCCGTGAGCCACAAGAGAGACATCCCCGCCAATTTATAGCGTTTCACGGGGTCTATCCGTGAAAAATATAGACGTTTTTGAGTGCACATGCATTCCTGCTGCAAATGCCTCTGGAAGTTTCATGCCGTTCCTATGCAATGTGGCCACACAAAAATGACCCGTTTTCCCATTCCGAGGCATTTCTGTGCGACCCTAACAGCCCCGTGAGCCACAAGAGAGACATCCCCGCCAACTTCTAGCGTTTGACGGGGTCTATGCGTGAAAAATATTAAAATTTTTGAGTGCACGTGCCTTTCTGCTGCAAATGCCTCTGGAAGTTTCATGGCGTTCCTATGCAATGTGGCAACACGAAAATGACCCCTTTTCCCATTCCGAGGGAGTTCTGTGCCACCCTAACAGCCCCGTGAGCCACAAGAGACACATCCCCGCCAATTTCTAGCGTTTCACGGGGTCTATCCGTGAAACATATAGAAGTTTTTGAGTGCACATGCATTCCTGCTGCAAATGCCTCTGGAAGTTTCATGCGGTTCGTACGCAATGTGGCAACACGAAAATGACCCGTTTTCCCATTCCCAGGGATTTCTGTGCGACCCGAACAGCCCCGTGAGCCACAAGAGACACATCCCCGCCAATTTCTAGCGTTTCACGGGGTCTATCCGTGAAAAATATCAAATTTTTTTTGACTGCACATGCATTTCTGCTGCAAATGCCTCTGGAAGTTGCATGCGGTTCGCATGCAATGTGGCGACACGAAAATGACCCGTTTTCCCATTCCGAGGGATTTCTGTGCTACCCTAACAGCCCCGTGAGCCACAAGAGAGACATCCCCGCCAATTTCTAGCGTATCACGGGGTCTATCCGTGAGAAATATTCACTTTTTTGAGTGCACATGCATTCCTGCTGCAAATGCCTCTGGAAGTTTCATGCGGTTCGTATGCAATGTGGCGACACGAAAATGACCCGTTTTCCCATTCCGAGGGATTTCTGTGCCACCCTAACAGCCCCGTGAGCCACAAGAGAGACATCCCCGCCCACTTCTAGCGTTTCACGGGGTCTCTCCGTGAAAAATATCACATTTTTTGAGTGCACATGCATTCCTGCTGAAAATGCCTCTGGAAGTTTCATGCGGTTCGCATGCAATGTGGCGACACGAAAATGACCCGTTTTTTCCCATTCCGAGGGATTTCTGTGCCACCCTAACAGCCCCGTGAGCCACAAGAGACACATCCCCGCCAATTTCTAGCGTTTCACGGGGTCTATCCGTGAAAAATATTCAATTTTTTGACTGCACAT
>NW_027423005.1:355000-360000 GCF_048934315.1 Petromyzon marinus
TCGCAGCACAAGAGGCATGCTCACCCAGTCACCCGTAATGAGGAAAGGATTAAAGATGGTATAAAGGGTACCTCGCAGAGAGGGGTACACCGTAGCTGCTGGTCTTTGAAGGAAGTAGAACAGCTGGCCCTTCTAGAGTTGCAGTTTCAGGGGAAAAAGAATATCAATAAGATCATTGCTGAAGCGCTTGGGACTAAGACCAACAAGCAAGTCTCTGACAAGAGACGGGACCTAAGTAAAAAGACAGGGGCCCCCATGTCAGACAGCTTACATTTTTCTTCTAGGCCTCTTGAGACATTGTCTCCCCCACCAAATGTAACAACGGGGACTTCATCCATACTCGCTCAAGCAGCTGAGCGGCTTACGAATGAGAATTCTGGGACCCTGGAAAAGCCTGCAATGGAGGCAATAAAGGCTTGGCTTAACGGCGAGGGCCAACATGATGCCCTCGTAGAAACTGCCACAGCATTGATGCTTTGTCCGATGAGATTGGTGAAAAACAAAGGCAAACGTTCAAAACCCGAGAACGACATTATTAAACCCAGGATATTACCCACACGATCTTGGATGAAGAAGAGAGCGGAAAAACGAGGAAGCTTCATGAAGCACCAGAAGCTCTTCTTTAAGAACCGCTCTCTTCTTGCGTCCTTAGTCCTGGATGGCACTGAACGTCATGAATGCCGAATCCCGAACGCAGATGTATATCGTTTTTACTGCGAAAAATGGGAGAAGGTGTTGCCATTTAATGGCCTGGGCCAATTTAAGTCATCAGGTGTTGCAAATAACGAATACTTTGAGCCCCTAATTTCGGTGGAGGAAGTTCAGACTGCCATACGGGCCATTAAACCAACGTCAGCAGCTGGGCCAGATGGCCTAACAAGGGCTGCAATCTGTGCTGCCGACCCCGAGGGTCGGACACTGACAGCCCTATTTAATGCATGGATGATTACAGGAATTATTCCCAAAGTGTTGAAAAAGAATAGGACGATTCTTATTCCTAAGGTTATGGACGATGAAAAGCTGAAAGAATTGGGGAACTGGAGACCAATAACGATCGGTTCAATGATTCTGAGATTATTTTCCAGAATAATGACTGCACGTCTTGCTCGTGCTTGTCCCTTAAACCCAAGGCAGCGTGGTTTTATAGCGGCATCTGGCTGCTCTGAAAATCTTAAGGTGCTACAGGACCTTATGAGACATGCTAAGAAATTGCACAGGCCGTTGGCTGTCATGTTTATCGACATAGCGAAAGCTTTTGACTCGGTTTCGCATGCTCATATTTTATGGGTGTTAAGGCACAAGAAAGTAGATGAACACGTGGTGGGCATCATCCAGAACGCCTACGATCGGTGTACGACCTCGTTCAAAAGCAATGGCGAGTCGACTCGAGAAATTAGCATACGTGTTGGTGTCAAACAGGGTGACCCCATGTCACCCCTGCTCTTCAATCTTGCCATGGACCCTTTGATATGCACCCTAGAGTCACACGGAGTTGGGTACTCCATTGATACCGACCACGTGACAGCTCTTGCGTTTGCTGATGATTTGGTGTTGGTGAGCGAATCTTGGGTTGGTATGGCCGCCAATCTAGCGATCTTGGAATCATTTTGTGGGCTATCGGGATTGGAGGTTCAGGCCAGAAAGTGCCAGGGCTTCATGATAAGCCCAACCAAAGATTCATATACGGTGAACAACTGCGACCCATGGACTATCAAAAATAAAGATGTCCATATGATCCAACCTGATGAATCAACGAAATACCTTGGTCTGAAAATTGGCCCTTGGACTGGCACTATACAGCCTGATCTACATTGTCAGCTAAAGACATGGATCTCGAAAATCGATGAGGCGCCTCTGAAGCCAACTCAGAAGGTTGAACTACTCAATGCCTATGCCCTACCCAGATTGTTATATCCTGCAGACCACTCGGACTGCAAGCAATCAACTCTCCGTGGGTTGGACCAAGAGATTAGAAAGGCGGTAAAAGGATGGCTCCACCTTCCCGCTTCAACTTGTGATGGACTGTTATATGCCAGAGCCCGAGACGGAGGCCTTGCCATCTTGAAACTGGAAAAAACAATCCCTTCGGTTCAAGTTAGAAGGCTGCAACGTATAGCAAACTCGTCCGATGCTATCACCCGTAATATTGTGTCCTCGCAGGGTATGGAGGAAGAATACCGTAATTTGTGGGTACGAGCAGGGGGTGACAGTGATGCAATCCCAACATTCGTTCTCAGGGACTCGGTGTCAAAAGAACCTGTATATCCGAGACCCTGCGATTGGAGGGAGCATGAATTTCAGAGATGGTGCGAAAAGCCGGTTCAAGGAAGGGGCATTGTAAACTTTGCGCATGATAGAATCAGTAATGCTTGGTTGAGGCCATGGTGCGGCTTTAAACAATGCTTCTTTATCGCAGCACTACAACTAAGGGCAAATATTTACCCAACAAGAGAAAGCTTGAACAGAGGCAGAGATGGGGCCTTACGTTCCTGCAGGAAATGCTCTGCCAGACTCGAGTCCCTTTCGCACATTCTCGGTCAATGTCCTGCAGTACAGAAAGCAAGAATTGCGCGACATAACAAGATCAGTAACATTCTGGCAGACGAAGCGGCTACATTGGGCTGGTCTGTATACAAAGAGCCACGGTTCATATCCGAGACGGGAGAGATGAGAAAGCCTGACCTCGTGTTTGCAAAAGATGAGGAGGCGGTTGTGATCGATGTCACCGTCCGTTTTGAGCTTTCAAAGAATACCTTGTCAGATGCTGCCTCGCACAAAGTTTCGTACTATACCCCTCTTGGTGATCAAGTCAAAGTGCTGACGAAGGCTAGCAAGGTCACATTCTTTGGATTCCCGGTTGGGGCAAGAGGAAAGTGGCCCCTTGAGAATAACGAGGTACTTACCTCCCTGGGCCTGACCAAACCCAGAACGACATCACTGGCCAAGATGATTTCCCGCAGAACGCTGCTTTTCTCTCTTGATATTCTGAGAATGTTCTGTGGAAATTATGCGGTCTATGAACAGTCATAGACAACCTCCGAAACAAATAATAGTTTTTTTTAAGATGTCATTTGTTTTAGATTGATTTTGTTATTTTCGAAGGTGAAGTCGGTTTTTATTTCATTTTACTATTTTCCACAATTTAGATTGTTATTTTCCAAGACGAAGTCTTGGTTCTTTTTTTTATTGTTAGTTTTTTTTTTAAACACGTCGTATTTGTTACTTTAGAGCTTAGAGGGGACTTTATTTTCGCCTTACTATTTTCTGCCTACAAAGAAGATTAAAAATAAGCTTTTTTCAAGATGGTTTTGTTATTTTCCAAGGTGAAGTCTTGGTATTCTTATTTTACTATTTTCCTTAAAGAAGACCTTTCTTTTAGATTTTGTTATTTTCCAAGACGAAGACTTGGTATTTTTATTATATTGCTATTTTTTACACGAAGCTTATTCAAGAGCACTTATATAGATTAGACTTTGTTATTTTAATTCTTTATTTTTGGACTACATCAGTTCGAGAGTCCTGTAACTTACTATTTTCTGCCTACAAAGAAGATTAGAAATAAGCTTTATTTAAGATGTTTTAGATTAGATTTTGTTATTTTCCAAGGTGAAGTCTTGGTTTTTTTTATTTTACTATTTTCCACAAAGAAGACTTTTCTTTTCTTTTAGATTTTGTTATTTTCCAAGACGAAGACTTGGTATTTTTTTGCTATTTTTTACAGGAAGCTTTATTCAAGAGCACTTATATAGATTAGACTTTGTTATTTTAATTCTTTATTTTTGCACTACATCAGTTCGAGAGAAGA
Organism: Petromyzon marinus; assembly: GCF_048934315.1. Taxonomy (NCBI): domain Eukaryota; kingdom Metazoa; phylum Chordata; class Hyperoartia; order Petromyzontiformes; family Petromyzontidae; genus Petromyzon; species Petromyzon marinus. The sequence goes on from NW_027423005.1 coordinate 358,806, forward strand.
CTACAAACCAGCTTTATTTAAGATGTTTTAGATTAGATTTTGTTATTTTCCAAGGTGAAGTCTTGGTTTTTTATTTTACTATTTTCCACAAAGAAGACTTTTCTTTTAGATTTTGTTATTTTCCAAGACGAAGACTTGGTATTTTTTTATTGCTATTTTTTTACACGAAGCCTATTCAAGAGCACTTATATAGATTAGACTTTGTTATTTTAATTCTTTATTTTTGGACTACATCAGTTCGAGAGTCCTGTAACTTACTATTTTCTGCCTACAAAGAAGATTACAAATAAGCTTTATTTAAGATGTTTTAGATTAGATTTTGTTATTTTCCAAGGTGAAGTCTTGGTTTTTTTTATTTTACTATTTTCCACAAAGAAGACTTTTCTTTTCTTTTAGATTTTGTTATTTTCCAAGACGAAGACTTGGTTTTTTTTTGCTATTTTTTTTTTTACACTGCTTTATTCAAGAGCGCTTATATAGATTAGACTTTGTTATTTTAATTCTTTATTTTTGGAATACATCAGTTTGAGAGTCCTGTAACGTACTATTTTCTGCCTACAAAGAAGACTACAGGCAAGCTTTATTTAAGATGTTTTAGATTAGATTTTGTTATTTTCCAAGGTGAAGACTTGGTTTTTTTATTTTACTATTTTCCACAAAGAAGATTTTTCTTTTAGATTTTGTTATTTTCCAAGACGAAGACTTGGTATTTTTTTATTGCTAGTTTTTTTTATATGTTACTTCAGAGCATAGAGAGGACTTTATTTTTACCTTACTATTTTCTGCCTTCAAAGAAGATTAAAAATAAGCTTTATTCAACATTACTTATATTGATTAGACTTTGTTATTTTAATTCTTTATTTTTTGGAGTACATCAGTTCGAGAATCCGGTAACCTTACCGACTCTACTCCTTGTTGCCATTGATGCACGGCAGCAGGGATTCGATAATACACGGCATCCCAGTCAGGGACCAGCTTGATGATGCTGGATCTGCGTTGGATACACCAGCATGGGAGTACAATACGGTTATTGACTCCACCCCGTGTTATCAAAGATGCATGGTAACAGGGCGAAGGAAACTCACAGCATCCTTGCCACGCTTGCGCAGCAAGCAAAGTATTGCTGACCGAAACGTATCGATGAGGGAGCACGCCAGAAGGAGCACGCTGGTGTTTGCCGACTAGTCTCTCGATT
>NW_027423005.1:375000-377500 GCF_048934315.1 Petromyzon marinus
CGGTGAGTGGGGCTGTATTCTTCCTGAAGTCCACAACCATCTCAACTGTCCTTAGAGCATTTAGCTCTAAGTTGTTCTGGCTACACCAGGTCACCAGGTTGTCAGCTTCCCACCTATAGTCAGACTCATCCCCACCAGAGATCAGCCCAATGAGGGTGGTGTCGTCCGACAAACTTCAAGAGTTTGACGGACAGATGATTGGAGGCGCAGCTGTTGGTATACAGGGAGAAGAGCAGTGGGCAAAGGACGCAGCCCTGAGGAGTTCCCGTGCTGATGGACCTGGAGTCAGAGACTTCTGTTCCCGGCTTAACGCACTGCTTCCTGTCAGAGAGGAAGTCTGTGATCCACCTGCAGGTGGAGTAGGGCACGTTCAGCTGGAAGAGCTTGTCCTGAAGCAGGGCAGGGATGATGGTGTTGAAGGCAGAGCTGAAGTCCACAAACAGGATCCTGGCGTAGGATGCTGGGGCGTCCACATGCTGTAGGGTGAAGTGGAGGGCCATGTTAACTGCGTCGTCCACAGACCTGTTGGCTCTGTAGGCAAACTGAAGGGGGTCCAGGAGAGGGTCTGTGATGGCTTTGAGGTGTGCCAGGAGCAGGCGCTCAAAAGACTTCATTACCACAGATGTAAGGGCGACCGGTCTGTAATCATTTAGTCCTGTTGGCCTTAGCTTTTTGGGCACAGCGATGATGGTGGAGGACTTGAGACAGGCTGGTACATGGCATGTCTCCAGGGAGGTGTTAAAGATGTTGGTGAACACCGGAGACAGCTGGTCAGCGCAGTGCCTGAGGGTGGCTGGAGAGACAGAGTCCGGCCCGGCTGCTTTGCGTGGATTCTGCCTCTTGAAAAGCCCATTAACTTCTCCCTCCTGAAAGGAGAGAGTCGTTTCTGTAGTATGGGTGGGGGATGGGGCCTCTTGGGTGGGAAGGGGTGGTTCAGGACAGTCCAATTGTCTTTCAAATCTACGGTAGAACTCGTTCAGGTCGTTGGCTAGGCGGGAGTCGTTAGTGGTGTGGGGCGCTCTGGGTTTGTAGTTGGTGATGTGCCTGAGCCCTTTGGCAGACAGAAGCAGCGTCGTTAGTAGAGAACTGGTGTTTTAGTGTCTCTGAGTACAGTCGTTTAGCCTCTCTCACCGCTTTGCTAAACCTGTTCTTCGACTCCTTGAATCTGTCTCTATCCCCACTCCTAAACGCTTCCTCCTTCTCCAACCTCAACCTTTTGAGCTTTGCTGAGAACCAGGGCTTGTTGTTGTTAAAGTTCACCCTGGTACGTGTTGGGATACAGCAGTCCTCACAGAAGCTGATGTACACAGCCTCTGTGAGTTCATCCAGACTATTGGTAGCAGTCGTGAACATATCCCAGTCAGTACAGTCTAAGCACGCCCGCAAATCTTCCACAGCCTCACTGGTCCACTGTTTAGATGTCCTCACAGCAGGTTTACAGAGTTTTAGTTGCTGCCTGTATGCACGAATCAGGTGGACCAAGGGAGTTCTGTGCGAGCCGAACAGCCCCGTGACCCACAAGAGAAACATCCCCGCCAAATTCGAGCGTTTGACGGGGTCTATCCGTGAAAAAATATTCACGTTTTTGAGTGCACATGCATTTCTGCTGCAAATGCCTCTGGAAGTTTCATGCCGTTCGTATGCCAATTGTGGCAACACGAAAATGACCCGTTTTCCCATTCCGAGGGATTTCTGTGCGACCCTAACAGCCCCGTGAGCCACAAGAGACACATCCCCGCCAATTTCTAGCGTTTCACGGGGTCTATCCGTGAAAAATATAGACGTTTTTGAGTGCACATGCATTTCTGCTGCAGATGCCTCTGGAAGTTTCATGCCGTTCGTACGCAATGTGGCAACACGAAAATGACCCCTTTTCCCATTCCGAGGGATTTCTGTGCGACCCTAACTAACAGCGCCCGTGAGCCACAAGAGAGACATCCCCGCCAATTTATAGCGTTTCACGGGGTCTATCCGTGAAAAATATAGACGTTTTTGAGTGCACATGCATTCCTGCTGCAAATGCCTCTGGAAGTTTCATGCCGTTCCTATGCAATGTGGCCACACAAAAATGACCCGTTTTCCCATTCCGAGGCATTTCTGTGCGACCCTAACAGCCCCGTGAGCCACAAGAGAGACATCCCCGCCAACTTCTAGCGTTTGACGGGGTCTATGCGTGAAAAATATTAAAATTTTTGAGTGCACGTGCCTTTCTGCTGCAAATGCCTCTGGAAGTTTCATGGCGTTCCTATGCAATGTGGCAACACGAAAATGACCCCTTTTCCCATTCCGAGGGAGTTCTGTGCCACCCTAACAGCCCCGTGAGCCACAAGAGACACATCCCCGCCAATTTCTAGCGTTTCACGGGGTCTATCCGTGAAACATATAGAAGTTTTTGAGTGCACATGCATTCCTGCTGCAAATGCCTCTGGAAGTTTCATGCGGTTCGTACGCAATGTGGCAACACGAAAATGACCCGTTTTCCCATTCCCAGGGATTTCTG
>NW_027423005.1:390000-392500 GCF_048934315.1 Petromyzon marinus
CCACAGACCTGTTGGCTCTGTAGGCAAACTGAAGGGGGTCCAGGAGAGGGTCTGTGATGGCTTTGAGGTGTGCCAGGAGCAGGCGCTCAAAAGACTTCATTACCACAGATGTAAGGGCGACCGGTCTGTAATCATTTAGTCCTGTTGGCCTTAGCTTTTTGGGCACAGCGATGATGGTGGAGGACTTGAGACAGGCTGGTACATGGCATGTCTCCAGGGAGGTGTTAAAGATGTTGGTGAACACCGGAGACAGCTGGTCAGCGCAGTGCCTGAGGGTGGCTGGAGAGACAGAGTCCGGCCCGGCTGCTTTGCGTGGATTCTGCCTCTTGAAAAGCCCATTAACTTCTCCCTCCTGAAAGGAGAGAGTCGTTTCTGTAGTATGGGTGGGGGATGGGGCCTCTTGGGTGGGAAGGGGTGGTTTAGGACAGTCCAATTGTCTTTCAAATCTACGGTAGAACTCGTTCAGGTCGTTGGCTAGGCGGGAGTCGTTAGTGGTGTGGGGCGCTCTGGGTTTGTAGTTGGTGATGTGCCTGAGCCCTTTGGCAGACAGAAGCAGCGTCGTTAGTAGAGAACTGGTGTTTTAGTGTCTCTGAGTACAGTCGTTTAGCCTCTCTCACCGCTTTGCTAAACCTGTTCTTCGACTCCTTGAATCTGTCTCTATCCCCACTCCTAAACGCTTCCTCCTTCTCCAACCTCAACCTTTTGAGCTTTGCTGAGAACCAGGGCTTGTTGTTGTTAAAGTTCACCCTGGTACGTGTTGGGATACAGCAGTCCTCACAGAAGCTGATGTACACAGCCTCTGTGAGTTCATCCAGACTATTGGTAGCAGTCGTGAACATATCCCAGTCAGTACAGTCTAAGCACGCCCGCAAATCTTCCACAGCCTCACTGGTCCACTGTTTAGATGTCCTCACAGCAGGTTTACAGAGTTTTAGTTGCTGCCTGTATGCACGAATCAGGTGGACCAAGGGAGTTCTGTGCGAGCCGAACAGCCCCGTGACCCACAAGAGAAACATCCCCGCCAAATTCGAGCGTTTGACGGGGTCTATCCGTGAAAAAATATTCACGTTTTTGAGTGCACATGCATTTCTGCTGCAAATGCCTCTGGAAGTTTCATGCCGTTCGTATGCCAATTGTGGCAACACGAAAATGACCCGTTTTCCCATTCCGAGGGATTTCTGTGCGACCCTAACAGCCCCGTGAGCCACAAGAGACACATCCCCGCCAATTTCTAGCGTTTCACGGGGTCTATCCGTGAAAAATATAGACGTTTTTGAGTGCACATGCATTTCTGCTGCAGATGCCTCTGGAAGTTTCATGCCGTTCGTACGCAATGTGGCAACACGAAAATGACCCCTTTTCCCATTCCGAGGGATTTCTGTGCGACCCTAACTAACAGCGCCCGTGAGCCACAAGAGAGACATCCCCGCCAATTTATAGCGTTTCACGGGGTCTATCCGTGAAAAATATAGACGTTTTTGAGTGCACATGCATTCCTGCTGCAAATGCCTCTGGAAGTTTCATGCCGTTCCTATGCAATGTGGCCACACAAAAATGACCCGTTTTCCCATTCCGAGGCATTTCTGTGCGACCCTAACAGCCCCGTGAGCCACAAGAGAGACATCCCCGCCAACTTCTAGCGTTTGACGGGGTCTATGCGTGAAAAATATTAAAATTTTTGAGTGCACGTGCCTTTCTGCTGCAAATGCCTCTGGAAGTTTCATGGCGTTCCTATGCAATGTGGCAACACGAAAATGACCCCTTTTCCCATTCCGAGGGAGTTCTGTGCCACCCTAACAGCCCCGTGAGCCACAAGAGACACATCCCCGCCAATTTCTAGCGTTTCACGGGGTCTATCCGTGAAACATATAGAAGTTTTTGAGTGCACATGCATTCCTGCTGCAAATGCCTCTGGAAGTTTCATGCGGTTCGTACGCAATGTGGCAACACGAAAATGACCCGTTTTCCCATTCCCAGGGATTTCTGTGCGACCCGAACAGCCCCGTGAGCCACAAGAGACACATCCCCGCCAATTTCTAGCGTTTCACGGGGTCTATCCGTGAAAAATATCAATTTTTTTTTGACTGCACATGCATTTCTGCTGCAAATGCCTCTGGAAGTTGCATGCGGTTCGCATGCAATGTGGCGACACGAAAATGACCCGTTTTCCCATTCCGAGGGATTTCTGTGCCACCCTAACAGCCCCGTGAGCCACAAGAGAGACATCCCCGCCAATTTCTAGCGTATCACGGGGTCTATCCGTGAGAAATATTCACTTTTTTGAGTGCACATGCATTCCTGCTGCAAATGCCTCTGGAAGTTTCATGCGGTTCGTATGCAATGTGGCGACACGAAAATGACCCGTTTTCCCATTCCGAGGGATTTCTGTGCCACCCTAACAGCCCCGTGAGCCACAAGAGAGACATCGCCGCCAATTTCTAGCGTTTCACGGGGTCTATCCGTGAAAAATATTCACTTTTTTGACTGCACATGCATTCCT
>NW_027423005.1:400000-402500 GCF_048934315.1 Petromyzon marinus
ACCTAAGTAAAAAGACAGGGGCCCCCATGTCAGACAGCTTACATTTTTCTTCTAGGCCTCTTGAGACATTGTCTCCCCCACCAAATGTAACAACGGGGACTTCATCCATACTCGCTCAAGCAGCTGAGCGGCTTACGAATGAGAATTCTGGGAACCTGGAAAAGCCTGCAATGGAGGCAATAAAGGCTTGGCTTAACGGCGAGGGCCAACATGATGCCCTCGTAGAAACTGCCACAGCATTGATGCTTTGTCCGATGAGATTGGTGAAAAACAAAGGCAAACGTTCAAAACCCGAGAACGACATTATTAAACCCAGGATATTACCCACACGATCTTGGATGAAGAAGAGAGCGGAAAAACGAGGAAGCTTCATGAAGCACCAGAAGCTCTTCTTTAAGAACCGCTCTCTTCTTGCGTCCTTAGTCCTGGATGGCACTGAACGTCATGAATGCCGAATCCCGAACGCAGATGTATATCGTTTTTACTGCGAAAAATGGGAGAAGGTGTTGCCATTCAATGGCCTGGGCCAATTTAAGTCATCAGGTGTTGCAAATAACGAATACTTTGAGCCCCTAATTTCGGTGGAGGAAGTTCAGACTGCCATACGGGCCATTAAACCAACGTCAGCAGCTGGGCCAGATGGCCTAACAAGGGCTGCAATCTGTGCTGCCGACCCCGAGGGTCGGACACTGACAGCCCTATTTAATGCATGGATGATTACAGGAATTATTCCCAAAGAGTTGAAAAAGAATAGGACGATTCTTATTCCTAAGGTTATGGACGATGAAAAGCTGAAAGAATTGGGGAACTGGAGACCAATAACGATTGGTTCAATGATTCTGAGATTATTTTCCAGAATAATGACTGCACGTCTTGCTCGTGCTTGTCCCTTAAACCCAAGGCAGCGTGGTTTTATAGCGGCATCTGGCTGCTCTGAAAATCTTAAGGTGCTACAGGACCTTATGAGACACGCTAAGAAATTGCACAGGCCGTTGGCTGTCATGTTCATCGACATAGCGAAAGCTTTTGACTCGGTTTCGCATGCTCATATTTTATGGGTGTTAAGGCACAAGAAAGTAGATGAACACGTGGTGGGCATCATCCAGAACGCCTACGATCGGTGTACGACCTCGTTCAAAAGCAATGGCGAGTCGACTCGAGAAATTAGCATACGTGTTGGTGTCAAACAGGGTGACCCCATGTCACCCCTGCTCTTCAATCTTGCCATGGACCCTTTGATATGCACCCTAGAGTCACACGGAGTTGGGTACTCCATTGATACAGACCACGTGACAGCTCTTGCGTTTGCTGATGATTTGGTGTTGGTGAGCGAATCTTGGGTTGGTATGGCCGCCAATCTAGCGATCTTGGAATCATTTTGTGGGCTATCGGGATTGGAGGTTCAGGCCAGAAAGTGCCAGGGCTTCATGATAAGCCCAACCAAAGATTCATATACGGTGAACAACTGCGACCCATGGACTATCAAAAATAAAGATGTCCATATGATCCAACCTGATGAATCAACGAAATACCTTGGTCTGAAAATTGGCCCTTGGACTGGCACTATACAGCCTGATCTACATTATCAGCTAAAGACATGGATCTCGAAAATCGATGAGGCGCCTCTGAAGCCAACTCAGAAGGTTGAACTACTCAATGCCTATGCCCTACCCAGATTGTTATATCCTGCAGACCACTCGGACTGCAAGCAATCAACTCTCCGTGGGTTGGACCAAGAGATTAGAAAGGCGGTAAAAGGATGGCTCCACCTTCCCGCTTCAACTTGTGATGGACTGTTATATGCCAGAGCCCGAGACGGAGGCCTTGCCATCTTGAAACTGGAAAAAACAATCCCTTCGGTTCAAGTTAGAAGGCTGCAACGTATAGCAAACTCGTCCGATGCTATCACCCGTAATATTGTGTCCTCGCAGGGTATGGAGGAAGAATACCGTAATTTGTGGGTACGAGCAGGGGGTGACAGTGATGCAATCCCAACATTCGTTCTCAGGGACTCGGTGTCAAAAGAACCTGTATATCCGAGACCCTGCGATTGGAGGGAGCATGAATTTCAGAGATGGTGCGAAAAGCCGGTTCAAGGAAGGGGCATTGTAAACTTTGCGCATGATAGAATCAGTAATGCTTGGTTGAGGCCATGGTGCGGCTTTAAACAATGCTTCTTTATCGCAGCACTACAACTAAGGGCAAATATTTACCCAACAAGAGAAAGTTTGAACAGAGGCAGAGATGGGGCCTTACGTTCCTGCAGGAAATGCTCTGCCAGACTCGAGTCCCTTTCGCACATTCTCGGTCAATGTCCTGCAGTACAGAAAGCAAGAATTGCGCGACATAACAAGATCAGTAACATTCTGGCAGACGAAGCGGCTAGATTGGGCTGGTCTGTATACAAAGAGCCACGGTTCATATCCGAGACGGGAGAGATGAGAAAGCCTGACCTCGTGTTTGCAAAAGATGAGGAGGCGGTTGTGATCGATGTCACCGT
>NW_027423005.1:407500-410000 GCF_048934315.1 Petromyzon marinus
GCAGTGGCAGCAGCGTACCAGACGGTTATGGAGGAGGTGAGGATGGATTCAATGATCGCTGTATAGAATTGCACCATCATTGTCTTTGGCAGGTTGCATTTCTTCAGCTGCCGTCGAAAGTACATCCTCTGTTGAGCTCTCTTGGCGAGGGAGCTGATGTTCAGTTCCCACTTGAGGTCCCGGCAGAGAATAGTGCCCAGGAAGCGGAAGGACTCCACAATTTTGACTGCGGAGTCTAACAGGGTGATGGCGGTGAGTGGGGCTGTATTCTTCCTGAAGTCCACAACCATCTCAACTGTCCTTAGAGCATTTAGCTCTAAGTTGTTCTGGCTACACCAGGTCACCAGGTTGTCAGCTTCCCACCTATAGTCAGACTCATCCCCACCAGAGATCAGCCCAATGAGGGTGGTGTCGTCCGACAAACTTCAAGAGTTTGACGGACAGATGATTGGAGGCGCAGCTGTTGGTATACAGGGAGAAGAGCAGTGGGCAAAGGACGCATCCCTGAGGAGTTCCCGTGCTGATGGACCTGGAGTCAGAGACTTCTGTTCCCGGCTTAACGCACTGCTTCCTGTCAGAGAGGAAGTCTGTGATCCACCTGCAGGTGGAGTAGGGCACGTTCAGCTGGAAGAGCTTGTCCTGAAGCAGGGCAGGGATGATGGTGTTGAAGGCAGAGCTGAAGTCCACAAACAGGATCCTGGCGTAGGATGCTGGGGCGTCCACATGCTGTAGGGTGAAGTGGAGGGCCATGTTAACTGCGTCGTCCACAGACCTGTTGGCTCTGTAGGCAAACTGAAGGGGGTCCAGGAGAGGGTCTGTGATGGCTTTGAGGTGTGCCAGGAGCAGGCGCTCAAAAGACTTCATTACCACAGATGTAAGGGCGACCGGTCTGTAATCATTTAGTCCTGTTGGCCTTAGCTTTTTGGGCACAGCGATGATGGTGGAGGACTTGAGACAGGCTGGTACATGGCATGTCTCCAGGGAGGTGTTAAAGATGTTGGTGAACACCGGAGACAGCTGGTCAGCGCAGTGCCTGAGGGTGGCTGGAGAGACAGAGTCCGGCCCGGCTGCTTTGCGTGGATTCTGCCTCTTGAAAAGCCCATTAACTTCTCCCTCCTGAAAGGAGAGAGTCGTTTCTGTAGTATGGGTGGGGGATGGGGCCTCTTGGGTGGGAAGGGGTGGTTCAGGACAGTCCAATTGTCTTTCAAATCTACGGTAGAACTCGTTCAGGTCGTTGGCTAGGCGGGAGTCGTTAGTGGTGTGGGGCGCTCTGGGTTTGTAGTTGGTGATGTGCCTGAGCCCTTTGGCAGACAGAAGCAGCGTCGTTAGTAGAGAACTGGTGTTTTAGTGTCTCTGAGTACAGTCGTTTAGCCTCTCTCACCGCTTTGCTAAACCTGTTCTTCGACTCCTTGAATCTGTCTCTATCCCCACTCCTAAACGCTTCCTCCTTCTCCAACCTCAACCTTTTGAGCTTTGCTGAGAACCAGGGCTTGTTGTTGTTAAAGTTCACCCTGGTACGTGTTGGGATACAGCAGTCCTCACAGAAGCTGATGTACACAGCCTCTGTGAGTTCATCCAGACTATTGGTAGCAGTCGTGAACATATCCCAGTCAGTACAGTCTAAGCACGCCCGCAAATCTTCCACAGCCTCACTGGTCCACTGTTTAGATGTCCTCACAGCAGGTTTACAGAGTTTTAGTTGCTGCCTGTATGCACGAATCAGGTGGACCAAGGGAGTTCTGTGCGAGCCGAACAGCCCCGTGACCCACAAGAGAAACATCCCCGCCAAATTCGAGCGTTTGACGGGGTCTATCCGTGAAAAAATATTCACGTTTTTGAGTGCACATGCATTTCTGCTGCAAATGCCTCTGGAAGTTTCATGCCGTTCGTATGCCAATTGTGGCAACACGAAAATGACCCGTTTTCCCATTCCGAGGGATTTCTGTGCGACCCTAACAGCCCCGTGAGCCACAAGAGACACATCCCCGCCAATTTCTAGCGTTTCACGGGGTCTATCCGTGAAAAATATAGACGTTTTTGAGTGCACATGCATTTCTGCTGCAGATGCCTCTGGAAGTTTCATGCCGTTCGTACGCAATGTGGCAACACGAAAATGACCCCTTTTCCCATTCCGAGGGATTTCTGTGCGACCCTAACTAACAGCGCCCGTGAGCCACAAGAGAGACATCCCCGCCAATTTATAGCGTTTCACGGGGTCTATCCGTGAAAAATATAGACGTTTTTGAGTGCACATGCATTCCTGCTGCAAATGCCTCTGGAAGTTTCATGCCGTTCCTATGCAATGTGGCCACACAAAAATGACCCGTTTTCCCATTCCGAGGCATTTCTGTGCGACCCTAACAGCCCCGTGAGCCACAAGAGAGACATCCCCGCCAACTTCTAGCGTTTGACGGGGTCTATGCGTGAAAAATATTAAAATTTTTGAGTGCACGTGCCTTTCTGCTGCAAATGCCTCTGGAAGTTTCATGGCGTTCCTATG
>NW_027423005.1:432500-435000 GCF_048934315.1 Petromyzon marinus
CGAAAGTACATCCTCTGTTGAGCTCTCTTGGCGAGGGAGCTGATGTTCAGTTCCCACTTGAGGTCCCGGCAGAGAATAGTGCCCAGGAAGCGGAAGGACTCCACAATTTTGACTGCGGAGTCTAACAGGGTGATGGCGGTGAGTGGGGCTGTATTCTTCCTGAAGTCCACAACCATCTCAACTGTCCTTAGAGCATTTAGCTCTAAGTTGTTCTGGCTACACCAGGTCACCAGGTTGTCAGCTTCCCACCTATAGTCAGACTCATCCCCACCAGAGATCAGCCCAATGAGGGTGGTGTCGTCCGACAAACTTCAAGAGTTTGACGGACAGATGATTGGAGGCGCAGCTGTTGGTATACAGGGAGAAGAGCAGTGGGCAAAGGACGCAGCCCTGAGGAGTTCCCGTGCTGATGGACCTGGAGTCAGAGACTTCTGTTCCCGGCTTAACGCACTGCTTCCTGTCAGAGAGGAAGTCTGTGATCCACCTGCAGGTGGAGTAGGGCACGTTCAGCTGGAAGAGCTTGTCCTGAAGCAGGGCAGGGATGATGGTGTTGAAGGCAGAGCTGAAGTCCACAAACAGGATCCTGGCGTAGGATGCTGGGGCGTCCACATGCTGTAGGGTGAAGTGGAGGGCCATGTTAACTGCGTCGTCCACAGACCTGTTGGCTCTGTAGGCAAACTGAAGGGGGTCCAGGAGAGGGTCTGTGATGGCTTTGAGGTGTGCCAGGAGCAGGCGCTCAAAAGACTTCATTACCACAGATGTAAGGGCGACCGGTCTGTAATCATTTAGTCCTGTTGGCCTTAGCTTTTTGGGCACAGCGATGATGGTGGAGGACTTGAGACAGGCTGGTACATGGCATGTCTCCAGGGAGGTGTTAAAGATGTTGGTGAACACCGGAGACAGCTGGTCAGCGCAGTGCCTGAGGGTGGCTGGAGAGACAGAGTCCGGCCCGGCTGCTTTGCGTGGATTCTGCCTCTTGAAAAGCCCATTAACTTCTCCCTCCTGAAAGGAGAGAGTCGTTTCTGTAGTATGGGTGGGGGATGGGGCCTCTTGGGTGGGAAGGGGTGGTTCAGGACAGTCCAATTGTCTTTCAAATCTACGGTAGAACTCGTTCAGGTCGTTGGCTAGGCGGGAGTCGTTAGTGGTGTGGGGCGCTCTGGGTTTGTAGTTGGTGATGTGCCTGAGCCCTTTGGCAGACAGAAGCAGCGTCGTTAGTAGAGAACTGGTGTTTTAGTGTCTCTGAGTACAGTCGTTTAGCCTCTCTCACCGCTTTGCTGAACCTGTTCTTCGACTCCTTGAATCTGTCTCTATCCCCACTCCTAAACGCTTCCTCCTTCTCCAACCTCAACCTTTTGAGCTTTGCTGAGAACCAGGGCTTGTTGTTGTTAAAGTTCACCCTGGTACGTGTTGGGATACAGCAGTCCTCACAGAAGCTGATGTACACAGCCTCTGTGAGTTCATCCAGACTATTGGTAGCAGTCGTGAACATATCCCAGTCAGTACAGTCTAAGCACGCCCGCAAATCTTCCACAGCCTCACTGGTCCACTGTTTAGATGTCCTCACAGCAGGTTTACAGAGTTTTAGTTGCTGCCTGTATGCACGAATCAGGTGGACCAAGGGAGTTCTGTGCGAGCCGAACAGCCCCGTGACCCACAAGAGAAACATCCCCGCCAAATTCGAGCGTTTGACGGGGTCTATCCGTGAAAAAATATTCACGTTTTTGAGTGCACATGCATTTCTGCTGCAAATGCCTCTGGAAGTTTCATGCCGTTCGTATGCCAATTGTGGCAACACGAAAATGACCCGTTTTCCCATTCCGAGGGATTTCTGTGCGACCCTAACAGCCCCGTGAGCTACAAGAGACACATCCCCGCCAATTTCTAGCGTTTCACGGGGTCTATCCGTGAAAAATATAGACGTTTTTGAGTGCACATGCATTTCTGCTGCAGATGCCTCTGGAAGTTTCATGCCGTTCGTACGCAATGTGGCAACACGAAAATGACCCCTTTTCCCATTCCGAGGGATTTCTGTGCGACCCTAACTAACAGCGCCCGTGAGCCACAAGAGAGACATCCCCGCCAATTTATAGCGTTTCACGGGGTCTATCCGTGAAAAATATAGACGTTTTTGAGTGCACATGCATTCCTGCTGCAAATGCCTCTGGAAGTTTCATGCCGTTCCTATGCAATGTGGCCACACAAAAATGACCCGTTTTCCCATTCCGAGGCATTTCTGTGCGACCCTAACAGCCCCGTGAGCCACAAGAGAGACATCCCCGCCAACTTCTAGCGTTTGACGGGGTCTATGCGTGAAAAATATTAAAATTTTTGAGTGCACGTGCCTTTCTGCTGCAAATGCCTCTGGAAGTTTCATGGCGTTCCTATGCAATGTGGCAACACGAAAATGACCCCTTTTCCCATTCCGAGGGAGTTCTGTGCCACCCTAACAGCCCCGTGAGCCACAAGAGACACATCCCCGCCAATTTCTAGCGTTTCACGG